>NW_021604646.1:1264075-1283686 GCF_004785775.1 Grammomys surdaster | reverse complement strand
TAGATAGATAGATAGATAGATAGATAGATAGATAGATAGATAGATAGATAGATAATACAGACAGACAGACAGACAGACAGACAGACATTGTCAACATGGAAGAACCTCACAAAAGATAACATCTGGAGTTCTTGATGGAGAGATCCTGAACAGAGAACAGGAGATAAGGCTTTAAGTAAA
Source organism: Grammomys surdaster (assembly GCF_004785775.1). Classification (NCBI taxonomy): domain Eukaryota; kingdom Metazoa; phylum Chordata; class Mammalia; order Rodentia; family Muridae; genus Grammomys; species Grammomys surdaster. Next base: position 1,283,506 of record NW_021604646.1, on the reverse strand, counting down.
AGCAAATAGAGACAGACAGAATAACAGAAAACTGGGTGCTCACAATACCCAGCAAAATCTACTGGAGAGATTGACTCAGTGAGCTGCAGTTCTTGCCTGAGCATTCTCTCCACGAACAAGTTTTCCATGGTTGAAGTTCTAGTTTTTCTTTTTCATTCTCAAAACTTTTATATGATCGGATAAACTGGTGACCTCTATTGGGAATGGGTTCACCTTCTAGCTATTGCAGATGTAGAAGACTGTTTCATTCTCAGGTAAGAGGTCTTAGTGGACACTTAATATAGGCATTATTGAGTCTGAAGGAGGAGTCAGCCTCACATCTATAGGTGGCTTCTGTGATCTCAAACAGGGCATGGTGAAATATCAATAAAATGTATGTGACAAACTCTTTTCCCGTGCTCCATGCTTTGCAGAAAGCACAAAGTTTAACCTTTCCTGAAGGGAGAATCATCTATCATCTCCATTTCCCAGGTGAAGAGAAGGCCTGAAGTTAGAACGTTCAAATATCTTGCTCGAGGCTCCATCGTTTTAATAATAATGATACCTCTAATACATGTGATATGTCGCATAGTACTTATAATACATTTAGTTATTATTGTATGTTCAGTCCTCACATTTCTCATGAACAGTACAATATCAATCATGACAATAGATGAGGACTCTGAAATTCAAAGAATTAAATTGAATTGCCCAAGACTACTTAGAAAATAAGGGGTAGATTTAAAATACAGATTATCAGTATGCGATTATGACCCCTGTACCCTCACTCATGAAGTTTGATAGCTGAATGCTCGCTCTTACCAAAGTTGCCAGCACTTCTCAGGATACATCCCCAGGAAAGCTGAGGTGTGCATTTCCAGGTAATACTGTTTTCCCTCAAAGAATATACATTTCATGAGAGCAGGGATCTGTGCTCCAGTACAAGTAACAGGGCCTGGTTTTTTGAAAGGTTCAATAAATACTGCTGATAAAATGAGCCTCTGAGCCTGGCAGCCGTGTCTGCTTGGCAGGTGGTTGGTTAACATTCAGTTAGCCTCCTGTTTTTCAGGAGATCACACTACTTTGCAGCTCTGTGGACCACACTGTGCTGACTTTTGTAGAATTCTTTACTGCTCAAGGAAAACGGGACATTTCACAATGTAGCACATTGACTCTAACAGATGTTAGCCAAACAACTCCCAGGAATATCTGATAAACATGTGTTTTTATTAAAACAATGCAGACGCTCAAGATTTAGAAACAAAGAAACAATAAAACAAACAAACAAACAAAAAGTATCTCATGCTTTCTTCTTTCTTGTGTATTCCTTTAGTTTGTTCAGATTTCAGCATGACTTTTTTTTTTTTTGAGGGGGGATGTGGAATAAAACTACTTTAATCTTCAAATGTTCCACATTTGTCCAGCTTATGCCAATCATTAATATATTAAAAATAGATTTTAAAAACAAATGAAGAAAATATAAGTTGAATCAACCAATTCCATCTGAGCTCATGCTTAGAAATGAGGGGAAGCTTGTGCTTTCCTCACATAGATTCCCTTTCAGCATGATGTTTTTTAAGGTTCTAGCTGAAAAGGCCATTTTGGATTCATATTTACAACAACACAAAGAAGTCAGGGATACGGTTGTTGCTTCTGTTCGATTATGTTTTGATTAGACTTTAATCTGGACCTTTTGCACCCTGGCTTTGTTCTGCCTTCAATTTACATGGCAAAGGCAAACCCAATTTAATGCCATGAGGACTTTCTAGCCTGGTACCTCAGAACTTCATGGTGAATATCATTTCTTGCTAAATAAGAACTCAGGGCCTATAGAACGCATGAACAAAGAAAATGAAGTGCATGCTGACAAGAGCCTGATATAGCTGTCTCCATAGAGGTCTGCCAGAGCCTGAAATATACAGAGGCAGATGCTCACAGCTAACCATTGAACTGATCATTGGGTCCCCAATGTAGGAGTGAGAGAGAAGACTGAAGAAGCTGAAAGGGTTTGTGGCCCCATGAGGAAAACAACAATACCAACCAACCAGAGCTCCCAGGGTCTACCAACAGCCTGGGAGCACATAGGGAGGGACCCATGGCTCCAGCTGTATATGTAGGGGAGGATGAGAATGTCAGGCATAGGTGAGTGAGGAAATCCTTGGTCCAGTGAAGGCTGGATGCCCCAGTGTGGGGGAAGTCATGGATGGGGAGGTGGGAATGGTTGGGTGGATGGGGGCATATCCTCATAGAAACAGGAGGAGGGGGCATGGGATAGAGGTGGTGTCCTGGGTATGTGGGGGGGAATAGGGAAAGGGGATTACATCTGAAATGTAAATAAAATATCCAATAATAAATAAATAAATAAATAAATAAATAAATAAATAAAACTCAGAGCCTATAGGATGCAAAAACAAAGAAAATGCAATGAAGTTAGTTTTTTGACTCATGGGTATTTTCTCCCTAGTGCTTAATTCTGAGAGCAATTTCTTCTGTGGCTGAATGCCAGATTCTAATTGTTCTCTATTTATAACAAAATATAAGTTCATTTAGGGATAGGATTATTGATTAACATTTCCACAAAATGATAGCCTCTGGCTATATGCCCTTCTAGACTAGTCTCTATGGGCAGGGTGCTATTGTTCCTCCCTTCAAACATTTTAGTGTCTTGGTTAATGGAAAAATCAGCCAGCAGCTTGTTTCAAGAGATAACTCATCAGTTGTTCTAAAATCCACTCCTGCCATACTTCCCAACACAGACCATGGGTCCTCTCTGCTTTACGCCTAAGCTTCCTTGAATGACATCCCTTCCCTGGCCTTTCATCTTTCATTTCTTACGACTTTCCTCTACTATGTCCGTCAAGGAAGTCTTAGAGAGTCTCCTAACTAGTTATCTCCTGTATCAGACTTTCATCATGAGCTCCACAGAGAATGTACTCCTAGCAGTGGAGATCCCAGTTATGTTGGCAATGTAGTTGGATTCATAGAAACGGCCAACCTCAAAACATTTTCCTTGTATGAAGCCTTTGCTTTAGAATACTGCATATATTGCCATTTTTAATAATCAGAAAACTCTGCAGGGTAGGTACTTTCATTATTTCTATTTTATAGAAGAGAAGACTAAGCCATGGGGGAAGATGATGTAAATTATCCAACATTAACGAACTGGTATGTGGTAGCAGCAAGAAGCAACTGGGCTGGCCATTTAATGTCCTTATTCATAACTCTCTCTTCTGCCTCACCAAGAACTTGAGTTAAATCAGTCTGTTCCAGAAAACCAACTCCAAATTGTGCTGAACCCATGAGCCAATTTAAACCATCTCAGTTATGGAACGTTAGCTCCATCCTTTCTACAATGACTATTCTAACATTTACTTTGGGAATTCCTTCTTGGAATTAAATGTACCAATCATCACAAAAGACTCAGTGCTAGGTTCTGCATGTTGATTGGTTGACTTAAAACGCCCACAATGCTGCTAATGCTTTGCCTCTTCCTATGAGTGATATTTGAGACCAATTTCCCAGACACAGGAAGTGAGTATGGTATGTGTGTGTGTATAATTCTAAATCACATTTTTTACTTTCACTATTTTCCCTATAATATATGGCTTTTCCACCTTAAAAAGTAAAAATCAAACAAAAGCAGTCTACAAACCATATCTCTTTCTCCCATCTCCCCAGTCATGACCTTTATACTAATGTCTTTCCTTAGATTTCCCGGCCCACAGCCTGCAAAGCAAAGCAGCCAGCCACTTTGTCCGAACACCACCCACATCTAGATGTTGGTGTTTCTTGTGAACAATTTGAAGACAGCAAATGTAGACTGAAAATTCTTTCACAACTGAACTGCCCTCCGGAAGTGAAGTACACCACTCAAGGCTTAACTGTTTCCCTCCTGTTGCTGACTGAGAGAAAGTTGTGGCCTCAAGCTACACACAACAGACAGCAGAAGGTAAGCTGTGTAGGATATGGTTTCCATTGCCTCCTGGAGTAATGAGATCAGTTTACCTTTTAATGGTTTGTTTTCTGCATCAATTATCAGGGTCACTGTAAACCCCTTCAACACAAGAGTAATCAGGCAGCTGTTAGAGGAGAGAGGAAGGGGAAAACAATGCCTGCTTCCAGCTCATCTGGACTTCGTCCAGCGGTGCCTTCAGAGAACTGGAAACAAGTGCTGAAGGAAAAGAAGAAGGTAGCAGACATATGCTGTGTTATTTTGCAGAAGCCTGGCCAGCAGAATAGAATTGCAACTACCCCTGCTAGCACCAGCATCCAAGAGGATTTAACCCTCTTACTCTTGACCTCTCATAACCTTGCATCTGTTACCCCAAATCTCCCATCTGTTCACCTGCAAGACCTTCAATATGTTATTCCTCCCCAAGGATGACCCGCAGGTATACCCCTGAGATGCCAGTGAGACTATGAAAGCTATTTCCACAATTGTAGTACTTGTGGCTCATTTATTCATTCATAATTTCAGTATAATAGCAAGAGTCTAATCTCGCAGTATGTTGTTCTTTCTGAGGAAGGAACGGACATCATGAAGAGAGACGTTCTCAATAGGGCTTCTAATCCTATTGGAAACCACTTGCGAGTTGTTAAGCAGTAAAACAGGAGCCAATATTTATTTAATCATCTCAGGACTTAAAAATTAACTTATCAAGTCAGATAATGTAATAGTCACTCTTTTCCCAAGAAATTGAGGGATCAGGAAACAGTGGGAACCCTTAAACATATAGAGCACTATCTAAGTGCTGAGAATAGAATGTTGACTACACCAGTCCGATTGACCATGTTCTCAAGCAGATCCCACACAAATACATGTCATTCTATTCAAAATGTATACAAGGGAAGACTAGGGGAAGAAAGAAAAGACTAGATCCTCTAAGATACCCAACACAACAAATGTAATCTCTCTTTCCGTGAACAGGAATATGGAATAAAGAGTTCTCAGGATAAGACAATGAAGAACAGCAAAGAAGAAGTGTCCAGGGCCCAGCATGGATATCTCTTTCTAGATCTGTCATTTAATTTTCCAACATAATAATGGCATGGCTTTACTCGAGGATACCTGCAGAGACTAGGATATACAATGTGCCCTGGAGGTCATAACTTGACTGAGGGGTCATCAAGCTGGTTGTACTAGTTTTTGAGATTCAGAGAACTCAACACCTACTTCTGGCTTCCATGGGCACTTGTAGACACGCATACACACACACACACACACGACATAAAATGAATCTTTGAAAAATAGCAATTTCTTGTCTACTTCTGTGTGTGACCTAGTACCTGATAAAATCTTTTTGACATGTTTCAACTTAGTAGATACTACCTGTCATTAACCAAATGGAGGACATTTTCTCTGTCTTATTTTAAACAGTTTGACTAATATTTCTACCTGTAAACTTGAAAAGTGACTTAGTTTATGATTTTCTTTGTTCTGTTACTATACAAAAACTTTATCAAACTGCTCTCAAGTTGTACTATAGAATTTGAGATAACCTGAAACTGCACTTCTGGCCTATAGTTATCCATAATTTTCTTCAGATTATATTACCTCTTATCTCTTTCGAGATGAGTTATATTTTGAAGTTGACCATGAAATAATGAGTAAGAAATCTTTTGATTATAGTAAGAAATTATAAAATTCAGGGAATGTTTCTAAGACTAAGGCCTGGAATCCTGTTTGTGTGCATGTGCGTGTGTGTGCATGTGTATACACACGCACATGTTCCTATCCATTCATGTATGTAAATGCATGAGTGTACATGCCAAGACATCATTTCAGATATCTAAGGACACCCTCAGTGTTAGCATTCTGTCTGAAGTCCACCCCACTGTTACCTGGCAATAGCCAGGCAGGCCTGGCCCACTTTAAAAGGGGCTGCTTGCCCCCACCTCTCTCTCTTGCTCTCTCTTACACTCTTTCTCTCTCTTGCTCTCCTGCTCTTTTGCCTCTTCTTTCTAACTTCCCCTCACCCCTTCTCCTTCTCTTCCCCCATCTCCACATGATCATGGCCGGCCTCTACTTCTCTACTCTCCTTTGCCTCCACTACCCTCTTAACTTCCCTCCACATGCCCTTAATAAACTCTATTTTGTACTATACCATCATGTGGCTGCTTCCTCATGGGGAAGGGATGCCTCAACATAGGCCCACTAATACATCCCCTTCCCTCATACCTCATACCCCTTAGGAGGGGGTTCCCTCATACCTCACCCGCAGAACATATCCCATATCTCTTTATCTCTTTATAAACACATCACTCTGGCATCTTCTCTTGAGCCTTCTACCTTATTGAAAATCATCTCTATGTGCCAGTATGCTGTTTTTCCACGGTACACCAGGCTACCTGTCCCAAGAGCATCTAATGATTCTCTTGTCTGTTTTCTCAGTAGAAGCATTAGAATTGCGAATGCTTTGGCTGAGCTTTTCCATGGCTTTTCCATGGGTTCAGAGAATTCCATCTCAGATCTTCACACTTGTGTGGCAAGTGTTTGCATGCGTCAAGCCATCTCCCTAACCTCTGCCTCACTATATGACAGCTCTTTCCCAGTCCTTTCATTTAAAGTTCACCTTCTTTCCCCAACAAAAACAATCACCACTACCATACCAATATAAACAACAATAGCTAAGGGTTGTAATTAGTTTGTGTCATTCTAACACTTTCAGATAGCTCATTTAATTTTCAAAAACAATCCTATCAGATAAAAATACACTGTTATTAGTTCTGTTTCACAGGCTTGTGTAGTCCATGAAAGGTACAGAGAAACACAGTGATTAGTCCGAAGCCACATATCCCAGACTACCCCAATTCCCAAGATTTCCTGTGAGAATTGTATTGTCTGGCCCATCCTGTGTTTATCCAGGCACTCCTCCACCGCTGTGTTCCCAGTGAGCTGTGGCACCCAGCATGAGGGCTCTGCCTTAGGAAGGAAGAAGGAGCACTGGTAGGTTATGAGACATAAATCTCAGCCTTATAACCCAGGAGCCTCCACTCTAAAACCATAACTCCACATCCATCAGTCTGAGGCCTGTGAGTGTTATTAGTGAAAGCACTGGGGATAATTCCTTCCAGGAAGGAGCTCTTTGCTCTGTGATTCATTAAAGACGCCCCCCTCTCAGGCTGCCTCTTGCTGAGGTGCCAGAGGCTCATTTTCACAGCGGTGAGGGAACATTTCTTTGTCCTCCAACAACAGGGGTTCCAATGAAGACTTTTGATTTCCATTTTCCCCAGTCTAAGAGGAAGGCCCAGAAGCAAAATTCTCATTAAATATTTATTGCCTTCTCCCACCCTTCTCCCAGTATGTTAGGCCCCAACAAACCTCCTTAATCACAGGGCAATCAAACCCTTAAAAGCTGGAGATGCTGCCTGGGAAGGGAGGGGATACCAGACTTACAGGGCTGGAAGTCAGAGGAGATCTCTTCTGGAGTGGGAAAGAATGACACAATGGCCAAGTTGCCAGGGATGTGACATTAAAACAGCGTAAACTGAGAATGGAGGAAGCCCATTCTGCAATAGCTGCCTATCGCCAGCACGTGTCAGTGTGCATGCGATCTTGAGGCCCTCATAAACCAGGCTCTTCAAGTCAGCTAAAATGGATTGTTTTTTCCCCTCCGCCTCTGATTGACCACTTGTTTCAAGGAGTTTATTGGGTTCCTACAACAGTCCTATCTTACTGTGAATAGTTAAGAGCTTTTCTACCAATTAGACTCTGGAAATTCAATGACACACCAGTACCTGCAACATTATGAGGATGACAAAAATGTGTGGTACCCATATGGACTGGGCACATCAAAATTGATCCCTAGTAGCTTCTTCCTTCTTCTTTCAATCACACAGAACTGCCTCCACCCTTCCATGATTCAGGATCTCACACAGTGTTTATATATGTAGGGATGTGGTGAATGAATCAGAGTGTGATGTTAATCTTTGTTTTCAGCTAGACTGGATTCAGAATCACTTAGGGCATGTAAATGATGCTGGGCCCTTCCATGGAGATATTTCTAGGAAAATTTAACTATGAAGAAAGACCTCACTCTGAATACAGGAACTAGACTGGAGGTCCAAAAAGATTCAACAGGCAAAGAAGCAAGCCAACAGAGGACCCAGAGTGCCTGCTTCTCTTCTTTCTTTCTTGTAGTGTTGAGAAATGCTCTGCTAAGCCCTTTAAGCCATAATTCACCAAGCTCTGTGAAACTGGGATCCAGAATCAGTCCCTCCTATTTATATCATTCCTGTTATGGATTTCATCACAACAACACAAAAATTAATGCACTGATGGCCATGGAAGATACAGGTTTTATGCAAGTGGCTGTAGGCTGAGATCTATATCCCCCACAGTTAAGGAAGTAGCAAGCAGTCTAGGAAATACACCCCTCTTAATTAAAACTCTTACTATTTCTCATTTCCCTTCTAGATACACAGATCCTGGTCTTGTCCTTCTGTGGCATTTCAGGAATTTGCTGATCCTGACTGTTCTGGACAATTCCCATTGGTTGTTACTGAAGGCACACTTTTACCTGAAGTTTTGGGAAGTAAAATTTGAGACTGATCCCTTAATGTGCTTTAGTATGGGATAGTGGAGTTCAGTTTCCTTTTCAGCTGTGAAATCAACAAAAGCATCATAACTAATAATGGTAGGCATTTGGAGAGATGACATGGCAGTTAGGGATAATGGATGCTCTTTCAGAAATTTGGGATTTGATTCTAAGACCTCACATAGCATCTCACAACCATTTTTAACTCCAGTTTCAAGATATCTGACACCTTCTCAGGCTTCCATTGGAACCAAATACATATGTGGTACACAGGCATGTGAACAAAACACCCATATGTATAAAAGACTAACAATTAAATACTATCTCATTATAGTTGTATAAATGGGAGTTCAAAAACATGAGGGTTCTCTTGAAGCTGTCAGTCAACACCTGCTTGTGAATGTACTCAAATCTTTAAGGTACCTTCACAAATTTTAAAGTTCATCACCCACATCCATGATCTGGCCTCTTATCAAAATTGCTGGAAAGAATAGCTGGAATTAGCTGCTTACATTCATGAAAGCCACATCCATATCACTGATTACATAGAGATAGAGGCAAATCAGAAGGATAAAGGCATTCATGTATTATTTATTCCCCTGTACCCCAGAACCACTAGCATACAGATATACTGAGAATCAGTTTCCCCAGGAGGGCATTCCCAAGTAGAGCTATTTTCATGTTAAATAAATAAAATTTGCATGTTCAAATGATCACCTGCAACTCCTCTCATTGTGTGCACATACTTTTAATCAATCTCAGCATAAGTAGGCAAATAATGGAAGACCAATAGTCATAGCATTTATGATAAAGAGCCCAAATTTGCAATCCTGCAGTTTAAAACCAGAAGGAGAATAGGAGGACTTCAACCCAGGGAAGCAAAGGATATTCTAAAAGAGCCTCTATAGAGTCTGTAAACAAAGCAGGAAAGCTATATTGTCCTAGCTCAGGACAGGACAAGTCTACCTGTGGAGATTGGATAGTGGGGATCTCAGTGGACAAATGAGATTCCAAATGTTGTACTATTGCCTTAATAACATGAGTTTGCAAAACAGGTCATGGTGTTTTATTGAATCTTGGTTCAAAAAGTTTTGAAGAATACAACTAGTCTTCACAAGGCAATATCTCAAGATTGTATAACAGTTAACTGCTTAGAAGTTTGTTTAGAAATGGAAGACAACCCTCTCTGTCATAAAATCAAATAGGAAAATGTCAGAGATGGCGACCAGGTCCACATCAAACCATTAGATTTGGATAGCAGTGCCCAAACAAATATCTCTCTATGCATCTTTTTTGGTCTTGATGTGGTACTTTCAAACACATATTTCTTTTTTTGTGAAAAAAAATGAGATGCGTATTCTGTGACTTCCCCAGGTTTTCTAATTCTAAACTGCTGTTAATTTGTATAGATGTGGACTACCCTATGTTAGAAAATGTGCACAAACTGGAATTTGAGTAGGAAGAAGAGAAGTATGGGAGAGAGATAGTTAAAGTGCGTTATGTACTTATATTAGCAATATCCTCCAAAATACAGCCTTACGTATAACAAGGATATACCAGAAAAAGAAAGATAAATGATGTCAAGTTTTAGATCCTTAAAAGCTCATCCAATGAATCATTCTTAATTTTATAACTAATGAGGCTTTGTAGTTCTCATTGGACTTAAAGTCTTTATACAAAGTCATGGTGCCCAAATTCTGGTGACCTAAGTCATAAAAGTTGTTCCAGAAAGCCATGTTGAGACTTGGGGCTCCCCAGAAGCTCTCCATTCATCACCAAGCCAATTGCCTAAAAATGAGTTTTCATAAGACATATGAGGTTTCCTTTAAACAATTTTTAACTCTAAAATACACGCACAAAGGCAATTACTCTGATTAGACTCTAAATAATTGGAATAATGCCTCCTTTCCTTTCTTTGTGTGGCTGTTGGCCCAAATACATGTACAGTGGGACCCATAGAAGTATGCTTGGTACCCATAGAAGTATGCTTAGTACCCATAGAGGCAAAAGTGGATTTCAGATCTCCTGGAGATGGAGTTGCAGATGGTTGTGCGCTACCATGTGAGTTATGGGAACCTAACCTGCCTCTACAAGAACAGCAAGAGCCCTTAACTAACGAGTCAACATTCCATTCCTCTTTCTTTAAATGTCGGGTGTGTATATGTATACAAATACATGTGGGTGTGTAGCTGCGTATATGTGTCCTTGCATATGAGCAGATGTTTATATCAAATGCCTTCCTCAATCACTTATTTGTCTTTCCATCTTGTTGTTGGTTACTTTGGGTTTTTTGTTTGTTTGTTTGGTTGGTTGGTTGGTTGGTTTATTTTGTTGTTGCTTTTGATGCTGCTGTTGTTGGTCGTGATGGTGGTGGTAGTGGTTTTTTATTTGTTCGTTTGTTTGTTTGTTTGTTTGTTTTGTTTGGTAGACTTTTTCACTTTGTTCAAAACTTTATTGATCAGGCTGACTCACTAGCAAGTGTCAGGAAATACTGGAGCCTTTCCTTTCCTAGCTCTAGGATCTGGCCATGTGATATTGAGCCTAGACTTTTCACAACAATGCTGGAGATCTGAACTCAGATCCTTAAGATTGCACAACAAGTAATTTTGCCTTTATCAGCTGTGACACCTCACACCAGCACCCACCCACTATTAGGAGCAACACTTAAAAGATATGATTTTCAATGTTTTATGTATATACTATCTTTTCTAGCTTTAGAACATTTTCAACAATGGTGATAATGCATTGTATATAATAGAGAGATAGCTTTATTTTCTATATAATTATCAATTTTCCTAAGAGAATGAAGTATTGTGCTGCAATGAGACTTTGTGTACTGCGTCCTTCACTCTCTGGGCCTAAGTATCTCCAGATGTAAAACAAGGACTATGAAATTTGGTATATCTTAACTTTATTTTCTTCAGACATTTTAGATGACTTGTGGTTCCAATATTTGTGACCTACTCAAACATAAGTGACCAATCATCTCAATGAGCTGAGAAGTCCTGATAAAGAATTAGCCAGTAATTTCAGACATGGCTGGTCCAGGGACCAAAGTTGATGTTAGATTTGTGTTTCTTAATTACACATTCTAAAGTTGATAAAGTTGTATTCTAAGTCCTGTAGGATGGCCAGATAATTACCAGAGACACCAAGCTTCATGTCACTGCTTTCAATTGAGTCATGTGGCCAGTCTGATCTAATCACTGAGTCTTCGAAAATGCAAAGCATCAATTGCTTGAGACCAATCAGAGTCTCCTCTCTAGGAGATCTTAACTCCATTGGTATCAATAGACTAAGTGTAGAGAAGGATTTTACTAAAGAAACTTGATTACTAAGAAAACTGGACTTAGCAAAACCATACAGATTTGTCTATAGACACTCCCCAAAGTCTGACGGCAGTCATATATTTTAAAACAAAATAAATAAATATACAAATGTCAAAAAAGCTTACATAAGGAATCAAAAGACTCAAAGAGTCCATGAAGTATGTGGATGATCCCAGTTCCTGGCATAACTATCTCCGTTAGGAAATATTTTTAGATGATGCCTACTGGGCAAGGGCTCTCTGGATGTAAAAGATGCATGATGATTCTCCATTTGAGGAAGACAAGAGAGGACTTCCTCCTATAACTCCATTTAACCCCACTGCCCTCTAGTCCAGATGGTCATCTAATTTAAGGGTACTCCATCATGTTCCTCAAAGAAATAGCCACTTATGATGGAAGAAAATTCAATAATATAAAATTCAAAAGTGTTAAACCTAGTATCTTTGACCCAGAAAAACAACTTCTGAGATACGAGTCTAAATAAAAAGAATTAAAAATAGCTTTATATGCAAATTTGTTAATTGTCTCATTGTATAATGAATACAAACATGTGAACGATCAGTAGTCAATAGTTGCATAAATTGAGTAGCACGCTTTCTGGGTTGTCAGATGATAACTAAACGATCTGTTAGAAAAATTGGCACAACACAGGAAATATTAGTGTTATCATGTTAAACAAACTGAAATATGATGCTTAATAAGCAATGTATTCAAAATTCCTTATATAGAGAGCTGTGGAGTATACGGATATGTGCAAATATGTGAAAGTATTTATTAAAAGGAATGGAAATAAACTGCCCTTGAGCTCAAGTAGAGAATTCATGCTTCTTTCTCGTCTCTAGCTTTCTCATTCTCTTCTGAGTACAACATACTTCCTAATAAAAACAGTTCTTGAAATTAACAAATCAATGATAAATGAATGCATAAATTATTATACAAGTCAAGTTTTATGAATTCTGGAGGTGGTAAGGGAAGAGTGATCATGTAAACGAGGTTATTGAAAGCAATAAGGATATTTGAGCATAGACTAAATTAAATGGTAGCATTGCATTCGTGTTGGATATCACTGTTATATTTGAGAGAGAATGAGTAAAGGCATGATATGCTGCCCTTAATAACCTCAGAACAGGATCTATATCTGAAATAGAGGAGTCAAACGTCTCTTGCAATAATAGTTAATGACTAGATGGATACACATATTGTAGAGTGTGGTGAAATTAGGAAATGTGATTTGTTCTCAGATGGAAGGCCAGTAAGGAGGCTCCTGGCTTTCCTGGAGAAGATGCAGATATTGGTAGTCATTGTTATGTTTATTTGTTTTGTTTTGTTTTTGTTTTGTTTTGTTTGTTTTTGGAGATAGGGTTTCTCTGTGTAGTCCTGGCTATCCTGGAACTCACTCTGTAGACCAGGCTGGCCTCGAACTCAGAAATCTGCTTGCCTCTGCCTTCCAAGTGCTGGGAATAAAGGCATGTGCCACCACTGCCCAGCCATTGTTATGTTAAAAAATACTAGAAGATGAGTTAAAATATGTAGCACACTATTTTGTCCAGCAAGGTAGTCAACACCTACCATGAGCTCACCATACATCTTTTTCTCTATCCAACATGTAACTTAGCAAATGATGGAACCATAGAATGATCTTGATAGTTACAGAAAGGTTTAATTTATCATAGACAAGTCCCCCACAGTTGACTACTACTAACTTTCTATGAATAAGTGGTCCCTTAGAATCTGCTGCATTCACTGTTGATTGTCATGTGTTCATCTTTCTTCTCACAGTATCACCACAGGATTTATTTAGAAAAGCATATCAGACTATGCCATGCCATGAAAGGCTTCACACCCCTTGTGGTATCAAGGTAGGTATTCATGACATGGCTCTAGTAACCTGTGTGGCCACATCCTTGCCTGTGCTACATCTCTCTCATCATTCTCTTCCAAGTCATCCTCACAGCTCTGTTGTCTTTTATGTGTCCTACTATGGTCAAGGATGTATGTATATCAACCTCTCTAATCCACAATACCCTGGGATTTGCTCAAACACTAGTCTCAATGTTGCTTTAAACAGTATCTTTTAGATGAGATTAACACTTAAACCAATAGATCCATGATATACTAGGCCTCATGTAGTAAGTGAAAGCATTTAAGGGAACTAACATAAAATTAAATTATTAAATTAAATTAAATTAGCAAGTAAATGAACAAAAACTCTGAAAAATAAAAATGTAAGTTCTCTAAAGAAAAAGGAAGTCTACTCTAGACTGCATCTGAACTTGACCTGTTCTGCTGTGACTGTCCTGTCTGCCAACATTCCTGCTGATTTTAGACGTGCCTACTCCTTAATTGCATGATTAATCCCTTGAAGTAATTACCTCCTTTGCACACCCCATTGGTTCTGTGTCTCTAGAGAATCCTACTTAATATAACCCCACAGTTTAAGAAATTTTTTTCACCTTATAACTTACTTCTGACTCTACCTCTGACCTTCTCAAATCTATAAACTACACTCTGTCAAAATGCCTCCACTCACCAGGTACATATATTTGTATTGACACTGAAAATATCTACGTCTTTTCTAAAAGGGATGTTTTTGCTCTTCCTGTAAGTATTCCTCAAATATTTACCCTCAATAAAATACCCTGGATGAGCTCTGATATGTTTTCAAGGGAACAAATCCTGAGAAATTCTAATCTATTCTACTTCCTTTACTTGATAAATAGATAGAGAAACCGTGGTCCACAAACACAAAAGTGTGTTGTGACCATATCAACTGGTTTTGCAATTGTATCCAATTATTTCTTTTGTGTTGTGAATTATTTTTAAAGACACACAGTGCCTCAGATAATTAGTAGTTGTCAATCCTAAATGTTAAGCAATGTGGAAAATATAATTATACGAACATATCCAGAACACACTCTCTTATCTTCATTCTCTCTCATGGTGAGTAGAAGATATTAGAGTGTGGTCATTAAGGAAAAAATAAAAAGCAGACTGATCAGGATTTATTTTTTTCCTGCAGCAAATCCTTGGAATACATATGAGCTTAGAAATCTGTGTGACTGTCCCTTTGTGTTTGATAAATGAATATACAAGTCTATTGCCCACTTGTCTGTGATATGTACTCATTCATTAAGATAAGAATTCAAACAGTAATTACAAGTTACCTGCTCAACCAGAGGCTCTGGGGTAGGTACACTGAAGAACCATGCCATCGTGAATTAGACTGCTACTAACTTTAGTTTCTTCCATCTATTCTCTTGAAATTGAATGTGATTCCCAATTAGGTATAAAAGAAATGTGATATTTAGAAAGCTTTGGAAATAACACTTTCAAAGATAAAAGGAGTTATCCCATGGAACACTAGAGGCAAACCCATACAGTGTACACACACAGACCAAAAGAGGAGAATTAGAAGTCTGAAGGTCAGAAAAAACAAGTGCACTGGGTTTGATTTGGCTTTGTTTTGAGGCTGGGATGGTGGGTAAATTCTTGACTTTATGTACTTATTAGTACATTCATCTGTCTGATTTATAATCCAACAGTTGCATATTGAATGCTCCCTTAGTGCCATCTACTGAGTTAAGGCTTAAGGTTAAAGCAAATCACTTTCTTTGTCCCTGCTGCTGGCAGATTCCAGTGCAGTTGGTGCTATGGACTTTAGCTACATATGTGTGTGAATGAATGTATATATATATCAATTACAGACTGAGGAAAGTGCTGCAAAGCTAGGAAGCCAGTCTTGTGAGGACAGATGGCAAAGGGGGGACTTGACTTGCTACACTTTCTAGGAGGAATATAATGTAAAATGAGAAGGAGCTAGTAATTAAAGGACGGACACTGAGGAAGATGATCCATGCTGTCTGAAAGACAGAAGCAAACAAACAATAGCCACTGCCTGCTTCACTTATTTTAGAGATTTGTTTTGCCTTAGGTCTGTCTACTTGCTTCAGTGCTAATAATACTGAATGCTAATCCACATAATCGTGGCTGTGTTCGATGACTGCAAAGTAGCAGATGTATACAGAATTTCTAGAGCTAACAACTTTGACCAGCACTCATGGCTCAGGCTAGACTGGCCCAATCTGGAGCTTCGGCAAGTAGCATTGTTTATCAAAACTCTACAGAAGCTTCAGTTGTCAGTTGAGTTCCGAGCCACCACTCACCACCAAGTGGCAAATTCACTCAGGTATTGAGCACTATGGAACTGTTCATAGTAAGGGCAGCAGGCTTGGAAAGTATAGGGTTGACAATATCTTAGTCTTTTTCAAACTTTCCTACTGGTTCCAAGTTGATACCTTGTGTCTCTATGCGATCCTCACCTAGGGAACTTGATCATTATTCTGAGTTAAATATCTAGAACTTGGCTATTGATAAATGAACATCATGATAGTATTCACCTCCCTGACATCATTAGGAAAAACTGAGTTGTTTCCTGATGTTTTCCACAATGCCTTGGGGCAACTCTCATGGGATTCCTGCCTTTAATTTCTTGATATGTCTGTCTTTCCTCTTTCTTTTTCTCTCTTGCCTTCTTCCTCTTTCCATTATAGCAACATAAGCCATTCTTGGTTGTCCATGAAGTTCTTTATTTGGTGAGTTTACTTATTTAGTTTATTATTAGTTTTTTCTATTATCTATGTTTCTACTTATATTATCTAGAAATGCTAGCAAACAGAGATTTCATAGAGATCTTGGGGATTATCAAAGCCTACACCTCTGAAATAGATTTTAAAAGCCATAGAAGACTGTATGGGGAAGAGCTAAAGTATACAGGATAATCTCTTTACAGCTACAAGAGTTTAATTATTGTTATTTATTAATCTTTAGTTAGGGCCCCAGTCTTTTCAGTCTGTCAACTGGGAATGATGAAACTTATCTTGAGGAGCAGGTGAGTATTTCAAAAGTCAAATTACATCAAACACTACAACATATCTAGCAGTGAGCAGGTCAGAAACAAGTAGGTATACAAATTAGATAACAAGAAGAGGAAGTTATTACTGAATTTAATCAGGATAACATTAATCTAAGAAAAGTCTCCTCTAAACTTGAAGCATGAGCTACATATGAAGTGGCCCTTTGGCACATACTCTGTACTTCTGGTTACTCATCCCTCATCCTCCTACCCACCCTGTGAACACTAGGGAGCTAGGCTGTCTTATATTAAACTGACTAAGCACAGAGGCTGACATAACTAAAGTCATTTGAGGTGAAGCATCCTCAGTTAAGAAAATGCATCTAAAAATCAGTCTCTAGGTAAACCTGTAGTACATTTTCTTAATTAGTGATTGATGGGGAGGCCCAGTCCATTGTGGGTGGTGCCATCTATGGGCAAGTGGTCCAAGGTGCTACAGAAAGCAAGGTGAGCAAGTCATGGTGAACAGGCCATTAAGCAGCACTCTTCCAGGGTCTCTACGTCAGCACCTGCTTCCAGGTCCCTGCCCTGTTTCAGTTTCTGTCTTGATTTCCTTAGATAATGAACAGTAATGTGGAAGTGTAAGGCAAATAAATCCTTTCTTCCCCAACTTGCTTTTGGTCAGGGTGTTTCAACATAACAATAGTAACCTTAGCTGAAACACTGAGCCATCAAAAATGTTCGGTAAATATTTGGCAAAAAATAGCTTGTTTTATTTACAATGTGATGAGAACATTACCTCTTTAATGAATAGAAAAGGACCGACCATGAAGCCCACTTGAAAGTCTTCTAGGCCTCAGATCAAGGATGATTTAGTCTCCCCTCACTTCTCAAAACTTCAGGGTCTCAGGGCAAAAAGTAAAGTTGACTTGTGACATCTTGATGTGCCTCCCTCCAGCATCTGCTTGGTTTAGAAAATCTTTTATGTTTCTAAACCTAATCTGATAAAGGAAGGATGAAAGATGTATTCTTTCTGAATCAGAAATGAATCAGAATTTCTTTCAGAAATTAATTTTGGCCTATTAGATTAATGTGTTTATTATATATTCTCACAAGCATTCATTCAGTATTTACTGAGAATCTGCTGTATAATGCTTATGTTACTATACCTTGTAAATATAAACACCACTACAGCATAGTCCCCTGTTCTCAAAAAGACATCAATTCTCTGAGGGAACTAAAAACAATTTTAATATAAAATAGACAGTATGTAAAGAGATATATTCCCAAGGTGAAGTGATTGCCCCAGGAAAGAAACTAAAGATGTTCAGTTTAATGCCTAAGGTGATATGGATTATGAATTATATGAGTCTTCCTAGGTAAAATGCCACATTTAGTCAGTCTTAGGAGTGAATAGACAGTCTTATGTTTACAAAAGAAGGAGAAAGGGAAGTAGAAGAAGGACAAGAAGCAGAAGAAGGAGGAGAAGGAAGAGAAGGAGGAGGAGGAGGAGAAAGAGGAGAAGGAAGAGAAGGGAGAAAAGGAGGAGAAGGAAGGGAAGGAGGAGAAGGAGGAGAAAGAAGAGAAGGAAGAGAAGGGGAAAAGGAGGAGAAGAAAGAGAAGGAAAGAAGGAAAGAAGGAAAGAAAGAAAGAAAGAAAGAAAGAAAGGAAGAAAGAAAGAAAGAAAGAAAGAAAGAAAGAAAGAAAGAAAGAAAAGGGAGAGAAAAGAAGTAATGGTGTAGAAACAGAAAGGAAATACCTGCATTTACTATTGCTAAGAAGAAGTGGTGACTTCTCTAAGATCTGTAAGTGTAGTTCTCTGGGTCTACAAAATGTCAGGAAGATGATGGAGAAGCAGAATTAAGAGTGTCACTTGGTTGGTGGCATATCCAGAGAAACCCTAGCCAATTCTACAACTGAGTAGCTAGCTTTCCAAAGGCTAAGGCTCCCAAAGCTTTCAGGAGCCCTTTGCAAGAGGCTGTGCAGTTAGTATTCTAGTATCTATATCCTGCTTTCTGCACTGTAACAGTTTCCAGAGCAGATTCTGGTATATGTCTACTGTCTGATTTGGGTGTATCCTTCAACAGAGGAGAATTTTCCAGCTCCTTATCACAGTTCCCACTCTTGTTATGGTAACACTGTTAGAGTCTCCAGTGGAGTAGGTGTTGTCCTTAGATTACTTATCTCTGCCATTTTCTCAGTGTTGCTATGGTTGGCAGTAGGACTTTCTCAACACCAGGGTAAGGGGTGGAGATGCTGAGCATCAGCCTCCTTTTCCCTTCACTAGGACTCCATGGACAGACATTGGCCTCCAGTGAGCCAAGATCTAAGAATTGAGTTTCAGTTTTTGTGATGCTGATGCCGAGCACAAATCAGTGATGAATTATAGAAGACTAGGTGGCTATAAAGTTCAGGACTACAGTGTAGACTTTGGATAAACTTGGGTTCATGCCCTAGGTTATAAAATAGTTAACTTCTTTTATTCTTCAGTTTTGTAAATGAAGACTGTAGACTGTAACCAGCCTTGAAGCTTATTTGGGGATTGAATGGAATGAGCTCCTAAATTACTAACATCATGAAACTAAAGCAACATGTATTAAAACATTAATGTGTGACAACATATAAGACAGACAGAACAGATCATGATTTTTTAAATGTCAGAGAAACAGAGAGAGAGAAAAAGAGAGAGAGAGAGAGAGAGAGAGAGAGAGAGAGAGAGAGAGAGAGAGAGAGA
>NW_021604646.1:1238006-1264065 GCF_004785775.1 Grammomys surdaster | reverse complement strand
AGAGAGAGAGAGAGAGAGAGAGAGAGAGAGAGAGAGAGAGAGAGAGAACAAGACTTAGAGCCTCCCAAATTTGGACTAGCTATTGGGTCTTCTCTCATCTTAGCTGCCTTCTGTGGTAAATGAGAAAATATTAAAAAACTTGTCTATGATTATTCATGGAATGTTTAAGCAGATATAAGAGTCAGAACAGAACTTATGTTTTCTTGAAATGTCTGATCCCTCTATGTATCAACCTTGATCTGAGTAACAGCCATGGGACAGTTTGAGATGGAACCAAAGATTTAGTGAGTCCCTTATGTACCTCGAGAAACTCCTGATTATGTGTAAATTCTCCGTGTTATAAGTTTAGAAACCTTTGCTTTAGCAACTTTCAACTTAATCGTGCATGGATGTGGTTTTCACACATTTGAATGCTTGTTAAAGAGTACTATCAAGTATCCCCAAGAAGCCTTTCAGGAAAGGAGACTGCTTAATTATTTCCATAGTGAATTTTATGTAACTTATTCATTGAATAAATAAAAGAACAACTGAATGAGGGCATACTTCCAATTTTTCTCTTATTGTTACTAGATTTATATAGCCTATAGAGGCAGAGAAGGGGAAAGAGACAGACAGATAGACAGACTTGCACAGAGTTGGGGAGGGAGCAGAAAGATGCATTAGGATTTCAAAGACAAAAGGATTTTAAAATGTATTCTTTAAAATGCTTGGAATCTTTATATACTATTCCAACAAAGGATGCCTATTGTAAAAGACGGAGAACTCAGAGCTTTCCATTAAATACATCCCATCTCTAGGCAACATAAACTACAAGGAGGCTTTTTTTCTGCTATTAAAGCTGAATTGTATAGTGCCCAGTAATGTAAGACAGCTTAATTGGGGTAGTGACATAGTGAGTTTGGCCTAATGCTGCTTGTTTTCTAATGCTAATTTGGATCCCCTAGACCTTTTGCACCAAGAGTATCTGCATGTCTGCATTCAAGACACTAGGGACCTTGCCCCCAGTTGGTTCTGACTGGTAAACAAAGATGCTGACAGCCAATGGCCGGGCAAGACAGATAAAGGTAGAACATTTAGGATTTCCTGTCTTGGGACCAGGAAGAGGAGATCCACAGTGCTGGGAAAGGTAGAGGAGAGGAGAGACAACATGGCTGCCTGGTGAAGGAGCTGGGAGAGAACAGTCAACACTCTGGGTCCAGAGCAGCCAAAATAGAACACAGAATTTAGTAAGTTGTAACTTGGAATTATTGGCAGGAGGTAGATTCTCTCAGTAGTGGAGGTTAGGCCCAGCTATTGTGCTGATTAAGGCATATCAAAATATAAAGGCTGTGTGTTCATCTTTCCTTCAGGTATGTAATCCTTTGGGGCAGGTAGCAAAACTGACCGCCATTGCTACCATAGTAGACTTCTTATTCAGAGTCCATAGATAAGCGTATTTAAGGGTATGTGTGTGAATGTATGCATGTTCATGTACAGGAGAAGCAAATGGATCTGGGTTTGCCTGACATGGGAAATTCTTTCATGCAAACAATGTTTATGTAATACTATGATGTCAACCCAGTTATAATTCCATTATTTCACTAGCAGATATTAGTTTTTACCTTACAAAGATTTATAATATTTTTTCCCAGGCTTGTGAGATCTTACATGAACTTTAGAAGGTAGAATAATGAGACAAAGTCTCTTGGATAGTCTCTGGTCACTAAAAGATAATGTTCAGTGACTGGAATAAGTAAGGCCTGCAAGTCAGACAGCACAAGGTCCATAAAAAGAGCCACTAATTAAACTACCTGCAAATGCCCTTTCTGCTTTGGGTGTCAATCTCTACCCATCTGCTCTAGGAGGTGAGGACCTAGTATACTCAGATGTGACATAGAAAAAAAAAACTGTCAATTTTTTCTGACCTTTCTTAATGTCAGTAACTGACTTAGGAATCTATTTTCAGTGATGGATCACCTGCGCCTTGCATTCCTCTTTGAAAGATGTCAACACAATACTGCCATTGTGAAACACACCTTGGTCATCTTGAAAAACATATTTTCACATCATCCCTTAACATCCCATTTCTTAATTTTTCTTTGTCTCTCACCTTTTTATACATGAATCTCTCATTATTCCAGGATCCTATCAAGGCATCTGTCAATAAGAAGAACAGCAGGTTTAGGTTGGTTCATTCAGAACTCCCTCAAGCCTTCCTCTCCAGTATTGACATCTTGCATTGTACACATACTGCCCTCTTCTCTTTGAACTAGGTATGACCATGCAACATAATTACAAACAATTAATTGTAAGTTAAATATTAGTTTATTCTTCTGCTTGAGCATATTGGCATGAATTAATAGCCATTTAAATTATCCCTACAGGAGTTGGGTCTATGTTGTCATTTGGGGCTTTCCAGGATCACTCCTCTTGCCTTTTTTCCTCCTTAGCCTTTCAAGAGGTAATTCAGCCAGGCTCTTAAAGGCCAGAACTTCTATCTAAGAACTATAGTCATCAGCCTGGGTGACCTGACTTCAGCCACTGAGGGACTGGCTTAGGCAGCACTTCTCTTGCTTAGTTACAAATGAGAGATCCAGATGTTGAAAAAAAAAATCACAAATCTGGAAACCTGATGAGCTGAAAACATAAAAAAAGCAATGTGTAGACTTGTAATAGATAATTCAATCTCTACAAGAATAGTCCCTCCAAAAGAGAAGGGTCATTTAACTTCAAAGTTCATTAAGGTCATTTAAGAACACAGAAATTTCAAAAGCAGTCCTTGAAGGGGCTGGGAAAATGGCTGCACTGGTAAAGCATTTGTTGTATAAACAAGAAGATCTGAGTCTAATCCCCAGTATTGACAAGATATTGGATATCTTCCTCTATTAGCCTCTATTTTCATTTTTAGACAGAGTCCCTTACAGGACATGACACTAACTAACTGGCTATCCAGAAAGCCCCAAGGATTCCTCCTGTCTTGGACCTCCAGTATTAGATTCACAGACGTATGATTTCATACCTGGCCTTTTACATGATTGATAGCAATCCAAAATTATGTTCTCAAATTTGCACAGCAATCACTAGCCACTGATATGTATTTCTAGCCATGGAAAAGATGAAATTTTATATCTACTCTTTAATAATTAGTGGTGACAAAATCCAACAGTTAAATGAGGAAATGACTCCTGTATTCATCTGGGGGATTTCAATTCATAAACACAATGGGTTACTTTGTTGTCATTTTAACCATAATGGTTTTGATTGAACTAGTCATCCATGGTAAGCTTGGTGGACAAGAGCATAAGAAGCTGATATTTATTTCTTTTTACATGTGGAAACAAAGATGATTCTGTCTGGAGGGTAGGCACAGAGCTCAAATGTACTTCCAGAGTCTACTCCCAGAAATGTTTTCTTGGTTCCTGGCCAGGATCCTCCAATGACCATAGAAGGATGATGGATGCTAGAATGTTCCTTCAGGACCACATCATCATCATACTTCCCCTTATCCACATGAGTGAACTAACACCCAAAGAGAAGACACCACACAAATGATGATTCTCTAGTCATTTTTTTTTCCATTACTTTCTTAGATTGAGCTAATGAGGTCACCAATATTCATCATCCAATGAAAATATCTCATTTCAAAGTAGAAGTTGAGTCATTTCAAGCTCTAATTTTTAGGTGGAAAATTCAGAATGATGGAAGAATATAGGTTCCTGTACCAAAAATGATTCCTGCATTCTCCACCTACCTCCAATGTAAGTCCTTTTTACTAATGGGAATAGATCCAGCACATATAAAGAACCTATGAAAACCACAATTGAGCCTTATCCTGACTCTAAGGCAATAGATATCAACCAGATTTTCAAATATTGTCCAATATTAAAGATAAATATCATAGTAATGATGCATATTTTAAAGTAAGATGACTAGAACTTAAATATTTCTTCCTGGTGGTGCAACCTTGACATATTATCTAATCTTTCTAAGCCTCAATTTTCAAATGTGAATAGTGGATATTGTATGAAAGCAAATGAGTGTATACTTCTAGCTGCTTTTAAAATTAATGTATAGCTTATAAAAATTGATACTAATTTTCAGGAAGGTCTTTTTTGACCATCCCGTTTTGAGTGATTTCAAAGAACAGAAATGATCGGGATCTGGCTCCCATTGTTTAAACTTCCTGGCCACAGGCTCCTGGATGGGAAGAGGTGTGTCTAAAATCTGGTTTCTGTCCTTATATCCTGTTGCTCTTGGAAAAAAATTCAGCTCTTAATTTTGGCCTCCTATGAGGAAGTGTGCAGAGAACACAGAGGGTGGGAAAACCCCAAGTGTGTGTAATTACTGGTTTCTAAGGCAATGCGTGTACAGATTCCATCTTCAGCCTCAAATGTTTATTCTAGATTGTCCAGGGCATGAATGAACTCTCTTCTGAAGATTCTGGTTCATTGGGAATCTTCTTTTTTCTGCCCAACATATCCAAGTGATTTTGTAATTTCTTTATGACACATGAGAACTTCACAAGATATCTATACCCTGAGCTGTGAAAATTTACAGGTAAGGTACTCAAGGTAGAAAGACTTGGATTATCTTAAAATCAGTGGCTATGAGATGGAACAGTGGGTCAAATGCTTCTGTGAACTTAATGGCCTGAGATTGATTCTTGAAATACACATGGTGAAAGGAGAAATCATAGGCCTACAAGTTGACCTCTCACCTACAAATATATCACACATACACATGATTCATATGCATGGATAGATAGATAATAATAGATAAATAGATGATAGATGATAGACAGACAGACAGACAGATGATAAATGCAATATGAATATTTTGAAAAACATCTTCTATGGTTGAGGCAGCATAGCCTCTGGGAATCCTACCTAGACCACATACCTACATGAATTCTGAGTGAGGTAGAAAAAGAGCAACCTGTAGATTTGCACCTAAAGTTGTGATTGAGGTGGCAGCCTGGGAAATTAGCAAAGTTCTCTGCCTGTCATCTGCCAGAGTAGGGAGTCAATAAGATCATGGAGGTCATATGTTTGAGATTTATCCTGGAGTCTGGAGATAATCTATGACGAGTTTTATTGTGAATTTGTCTGATTATCCTGTCTAGAGTGATTAGTGGTTTAAAGCAGGTGAGGAGAACCTAGAGAGACATGACATTAACCCAGATGAAATTGAAGATTTGGTCAGTGAGTTTGGAGGACACAGAGAGGCCTGGATAGGAATAGAGGAAGAAAGATGGTGTCAACTGGTGAGTTCCTTAAGGGACCATCTCGTTAGACTTTCTCCAGACTCTCTTTTGTGCCATGAATTAAAACCTTGGCCTAATCTTTGATTCTCCTGGCAATTAGTTTGAAACTTCCTAGTCCATTTCTATCCCTATCAATTCCACCTCCACAAAGTTAGCAATTTGCCACTGGGTGTCTGTTTACCTGTGAAAGCACAAAGTCAAAGTAGCCAAGATCCCACAGTGGTTTAAAAGTACACGATAGACAGAGAGGTCTTTTTTAAAAATGAGGAATCTTCTGCAAAGGGTCCTCATTGATTATAAGGAAGGGATAAGAAAACAAGACTTGATGGATAGACTTTGAATTGTGGGGCAAGTGGAACTGAGTCATTAGACAAAAAAAAAAAAGTTGAGTGGATTCAGAAACCCTGGTAATTCTCATATCTGAGAATAGTAGGTGTTTCATCTACTCCCTACCAGGTACTTGTTATGGAGCACATGACTATGACAATCCATATGGGGATTATGACACTAGTCATGTCACATAGAGCAGAGTTCTCCATGTTATCTAGATGGTCCAGCACGAGGGTTTAGTCAATAAGCTTCTTTTCCTGAACATTCCTTCCTATAAAAGGTATTTAATATCTAGCCCACTGTGGATAAGTTATATACACCTATTTTCCATTACACCTATTTTCCATTATGAATAAACAGTTTAGACAGGTAAGGACTGTCTCTCTTATCAAGATACACCATGGGGGGAAGCTTTTGTCATACAGAGCCACATCACCTCCTGTGTCTCCCACAAAAAGCTTCCTGTGTACTCAGGACAGAGACATTCACCCTCGAGTTAAACCAGACTACGCTCCACACCCCACCCCTCCCATGGCTTATCCCCAGCCTACAGGCCCCCTCCATTCCCACCTCTTTGTGCTTGCCAGCAATGTCTGGTGCAAGGCAGTATGGGAACCCCAACCTCAGTCTCAGCCTGCGCCATTTCTCAACAAGGCTGAGGACACCGACTTAGACTGCAGTCCGCCACCTCTAGCGGGCATTGGGCATCGGTGTTCCACAAGGCCAGCAACCCGATGAATGTAGCCTAGTGCATCCCCATTCCATCTGCCCCAGCAGAGTTCACACACCCCAGATACAACGTAGAACTTGAATCTCTAATGGGTTTCCATTATGATCAGCTATTTCAAGGAAGATTTCAAACAGAGAGTAAGAGAACTTAACTTGGGGTAGTACTAGGGGTAAACATATAGTACCAGCAATCAGAAGGCAGAGGCAAGCACATCTGAGTTTGAGGCCAGTCCGGTCTACAAAGAAGGGGCTACAGAGAGAAACCCTGACTCAAAAATCCAAAATAAGTGAATGAATTAAATAAAAATAATAACTAGAGAACCTAATTTGTACATAGAGTATCACCATGACCTTGAAAACGTTGCTTAAGCTTTCTCACATCCAAGTTGGACATATAAAAAATATGTATGACCTTTTCCAAATCCTTGAGGTTGCGTTGTGTTTAAGTGGGTTCTATTGCACCACTTGCTAGTATAACTAGATCCTGTGAGAGATCTAGGGTAACCAGTATCTACTAATGTTAATCTGATCGTTTTGCTTTAGCAGGGTTGGGGCTTTAACTGAAATTTTTCTCACATTTCTGAAATCTAGAAATCTAAGATGAGAGTATTGGAAGGTCTTATTCCAAAACTTCTGTATTCTATTTGCAGTTAAGTACTTTCATACTGTGTCCTCAAATGTTCATTTCCTCTATGTGTATATATTACAGATATATACACATAGATATTACATGTATGTACAGATGTCCAGTCATATGAATGTGTGATAACGCACACAGTGATATTATTTTAACATAATTGCCTCTTAAAAGGCCCTATCTCCAAACACAGCCACATGTAATGTTAGTGAGGAATAGGTAAAGTTTATGCCATAGGTGCCATAGGTGGTACTACTTCATTATTTACACTTTACTAAGTTACAATATGATGGCAATTTGTATATTTTGTCAGTCTCCTTCCTGTAACCACCTTACAGAATTTGTGATGCTCTAAGTGAGGACGTTTGTAAAATGCATACTATGTGGTCATCATAATACATCATTGAAGTCAGAATCAAGGAAATGCCAGTGAGGGACATTTCCATCTTTTTTTTCCCTTGCATTACACTCTTTCCCTTCTTCCCATGAAGCACGAGGCTAAATGATTTCATCAACGGAACTTGCTGTGGCAGAATAAAATTAATCTCCTCCCAGTACAAAAAGATAGCAGATGCATTCTCAAAAACCACAATTCATGCCATCCTTTCTTCTTTGCCGTAGATGATTGCTTGAGTTCTCTGAGATGATTATACTTCCTTCATGTAATGAAAATTAAACACCTAAATGATGTAGCTTGTTTTTGAAAGAAAAAGTCAAAATATGATGATCTATCTTTTCTCATTGTAATGCTCATGGGCAACTGAATCCAAGGCACCAATGCTGAGTGAGTATGCATCGGGACAGGAGAAGAGAGAGGACGCTAGGTTCATTAATACTTGCACTGAGAAGCTGTACTTTCACCCACTCCTCCAGCCTTTTCCCTGGGTTAAGAAGAAAATAACAAATCACAGAAAACCAGTATGAACCATAGATTCTGTAATCTAGAATCAGCATTACTTTCCTAAGAAGCTCAGCTTCACAGTGCAAACAATGACAGGAGTAACTTCTAAAATGATTCCTATCACAGTCTTTAAACTCCTGAGCAAGTACATCTATTGTAAACAATGGTGACCATACAGTCTGAGATTTTATTTATACCTATTTATCTATTTACTTATTCATTCATTCATTCATTCATTCATTCATTCATTCATTCATATGAATACACAACAAATATATACATATACACATACATATACATCATATATATACACATATACATACATATATAGACGTACATCTGCCGATGGGGAGTGAAAGCTCCTGATTGTAGACAATTAGGACAATCTAGAAGAAAGAAAACAAGTAATGATGGTTTTCATTTAAATCTTCCCAGAAATCCTCTGAGGTCTGTCTTTCCTTATGTGTATGACAAGTGACAATATTAAGCTCTCTTCTTTATGATTGACCACGAAGGTAGAGATGGATGATTGAGCACATGGCCTCTGCCCATTCTGAAAGCTTGAATAACTGTCCCATCTCAAACTTACATTAGCCTTTGGAGGTCACATGTTTTCAGAGCCGGGCTTTTTTCTAACTTCCCAGCTGTATTCTCTTTTCTTCAGGAGAAGAAATGCCTCTTTTTCTTCATTCTTAGTCCATATAATTTTTTGCATCCCATAAAATTATAGTGGTTTTGTTTGTTTGTTTGTTTGTTTGTTTGTTTTTTGAACACAGATATGGCCCAAGCATGGCCCAAAGTAGAAAACATCTTTCTGAGTCAATATTTTACTCAAGCTTTCATCCTATAGCGCGATGTATGACTGAGATCATTTGAAAACAGGTGTTCTGTCCTCTGCAGATGTGAGGTATTTAGTAGGATGATTAGATCTACATATTTAGTGAAGCATCCTAGTTGCTATACAGAGTCCAGCTAGAGACAAAATTGACAGAGGGGCTCTTAGAACAAAGAGATGAGTAAAGGGTAATGTTGAATGGTTGAATCTAGCCATCTGTGATGTTGTATGAAGCTCTATAGCTTCCTGGTAATGGGAGGAAATAAATCCTGGTTTTGATCAAAAGTTTATAGTACTGGATTATAATCATTTGTAGTTGAAATACATAAGACCTTAGACGTAACTATAACTTACAGGCATTGATTTGTACAACATTATCCACAAATGGATTTTAGCACGAGATAGTAAGAGTGAGTCTCTCTACTGTGTGGCACTGGAGATTTAACATGGGTGTCAGGATTGATAAGTGCTTTTACATACTCACTAGCCGTGGTATATTCAATAGAGTAGATGATTCAGGAAGTATAGGTGGTGGAGAGAGCAAACCAATCTTAGAACAAAGGAAGATAATAAATAACAAATTGTGCCCTGGATTACTGATTATTGTACCACAGTTTACTAATGAAAGACGTAAGGGATCATTCCTTAAGAATAATTCTAGACATGGAAGATCGTCTTCTAGATTATCATTATAAGGAGTAAGAAAGTTTGGATCTTTTTCCATTAAATCCTATAAACCATGGGTTAAAGAATGTTTCCTTGAGCAGTTAATCCTCTAGCTATTTACTTAATAAGCTACAGAGGCTGGAGAAAACACTGGAGCCAATATTTGTAAGCACTTACAGTTGGAGACCATTTGCATGGAGAAGTGTGGTCATTATCAGTGTTAGACAGTGACTATGGGCTTCATCTTTGTAGTCTTGAAGAATTATGAGTAGAATAGAGAAGGAGGGGGAAGTATAGATATAATGAAATAGGAATCAAAGTGTGATTGCTGTGCTAATATATAAAATTGATTGGTGGCAACAGTCGATAATCATCTTATAAGAGTCCAAAAATAGGTCACTGAATAAACCTCAAAAACAAAAGTGAATTTGGATCCAAACACTTCTTCCTCAAAAATCAGGATTATCTATATGAACTTCTTTTCTCAATAGGCCAAGGGAAATCTTAAACTGGGCTGGCAATTTCAGTGCAAAACATACCATGTTTTAATATAATCTTATTGCATAGATTGGATGCTTTCTTAAGGTAATGAAAATCAAACATGTCTGTATTCACAGGAGCCACCTCAATATCTGTTGTACAGTCTTGAAAGAATGCTTAAAAATGAAATGATTAAAGAGTATATAAAATCATTCGGCCATGCTGAGATGCACCTTTAGATCATGTGAAATGTTTCTGTCTACCCACCTGAAAAAATATGAGAGAGGTTCTTTATGCAGCTGACCCTCAAGTATAAGTCTTGTACCATGAACAGTCTCATAAAATGTACCTTATAGTAGGAATAGAGTAATGTAGGTTTATTCTCATATTTTAGTATGTGTATGCAAGGTCTAAGGGGTGTGGGTGTGGGTTTAAGCCATATCTCAGGCATTTTCCTCAATCACTCTCCACCTTGTATATTGAGTCAGTGTCTCTCTTGAACTCAGATCTGAACAATTTACCTAGTCTCATTACCTTGATTGCTCGACGAAATATCTTATTTTTCTTCCCAAGTAGTAGGATTACAGGCAGGCTACCATGCCTGCCAGCATCATATGGGTACCGGGATCTAGATTCTGGCCATCGTGCCAGTGGCAAAGACTTTACCCACTGAGCCGTCTTATTACCCCATGAGACAGGTTTTAAATAGATGTTCAGTATTCTAGATTATGGGAAAATTTTGATGCCGTGATAACAAGAGAAATACAAGTACAAGAGGTTTTAACACATTTTTCACAACCTATACAGTGCTATTGTAATCACTCTTTACTCTCACTTCTTATACTCACCCTTTTAAAGGCTACATCCTGAAAGTAGCATAAAGCTAGTTTAGTAGCATATCCACTCCAGCAATCTCTGCTGCTTAGTTGATAGTATTACTTCATTTATATTTAATATAATTATTTATAGAGGATAATTTTATCATATTTTATGTTTTGTGCTCTATTTCTCCACTTCCGTCTGTCAGACACTAATCAATTCTTTATTGTTATTAAATCTTGTGACACAGTTTGGACACAGTGTACCATTCTCTCAAGGTGGCTTCAAGCTTCTTCCTGTCTCAGCCTCACAAGGGAAGGGATGCCAAATGTGTGTCATTGTATCTGCCTTCACAGTTTTTATATTGTTCTTAATTGCCCTATTGATTTTAAACCTTGTTCTTTTGTTTCTCTGTGGTTGCTTTAAAAACAATATACATCATTTATACTCCCAAGTTTATAAATAATTAATATTTTATTACTTTATATAAAATGCAAGGAATTTATGACAGTGAAATTTATCACCTCAGAGTCTATGCTACTATTACTGAACATTTTTGCATACCTATTACACATCTTCAAAGTGCTCTTACCCCTTGTTTATGTAATCAATTGTCCTTCGAAACAATTAAAGGAAGCAATAAAAGTTAAAGTTATATTTGTCCACATTAAAAACAAAACAACAATGAAAAAATGCCTTGAATCTCTATTTACTAGCATTTTTTTTTCATTCTCAAGAGCTTTCTCTCGATCTGTGTGAAGCAGGTTAACTTAGGACAAACCTTCTCACCACCTGTTTATTTGAGCCTTCATTTCTGAAGTACACTTTTGTGGATATAATAATCCATATTGGCAATTTCATTCATACCATTTTAAAGATCTTGCCCGTTATTCCTGGATTCCTTTCTGAACAATCACTAGTACATAGATCTCCTTCATATACTAGGTCTTTCATCTCTGTCCATTTGAAGATGTCCCTCCTTTTCTCTAGGGTGTCACCGTATAATGCCCCTAGGTGTTGCTCTCTTTGGATATAAGCTTGTCAGAGTCACTGACCTTCTTCTGCATGTCTAAGTTAATTTGTACTTAATTGGAGAAATTTCTACCATTTTTCTTCATCTTTTGTCTCATTAATTTTTACTCTTGTTACTTCAATTACACATATGTTAAAACATTTGATACTGTGTCATAGTTCACTAGCACTCTGCTGGGTTTGTTTGTTTATAGCAACTGTTTACTGTGTTATGATTTACATAATGCAGTGCATTGGGTTGATGTACATGTTTCAGTAGTTTTTTAGTTTATTCACACACTTAAAACTAAAAGCACCCCATTTTAAAATGAGGTACAGAGTTAAACAAAGAATTCTTAAGTGAGGAAACTAGATTGGCCAAGAAACACCTAAAGAAATGTTAAACATTCTTAGTGATCAGAGAAATGGATGTCAAAACAACCCTGAGATTCTACCTCACACCAGTCAGAATGGCTAAGATCACAAACTCAGATGATTGCAGATGCTGGCGAGGATATGGAGAAAGAGGAACACTCCTCTGTTGTTGGTGGGATTACAAGCTGGTACAACCACTTTGAAAATCAGTCTGGCAGTTCCTCAGAAAATTTGACATAGCATTACCTGAGGACCCAGCTATACCACTCCTGAGCATATACCCAGAAGATGCTCCAACATATAACAAGGACATATGCTCCACTATGTTCATAGCAGCCTTATTTATAATAGCCAGAAGCTGGAAAGAACCCAGATGTTCTTCAACAGAGAAATGGATACAGAAAATGTGGTACATTTACATAATGGAGTATTACTCAGCTATTAAAAACAATGAATTCATAAAATTCTTAGGCAAATGGATGGAACTAAAAAATATCATCCTGAGTCAGGTAACCCAATCACAAAAGAACACACATGGTATACACTAACTGATAATTGGATATTAGCTCAAAAGCTCACAATACCCAAGATACAACTCACAGGTCACATGAATCTCATGAAGAAGGAAAACAAAACTGTGGGTGCTTCGGGCCTTCTTAGAAGGAATAACAAAATACTCATTGGATCAAATATGGAGACTAAGTGGGGGACAGAAACTGAAGGAGGGGTCATCTGGAGACTACTCCACCTGGGTATCCACCCCATGTGCTGTCACCAAAGGTAGTCGCTGATGTGGATGCCAGGAAGTGCATGCTGACAGGAGACTTACATAACTGCCTCCTTAGAGGTCTGTCAGAGGCTGATATGTACAGAGGCAGATGCTCACAGCTAATCATTGAACTGATCATGGGGTTCCCAATGGAGGAGTGAGAGAGAAGACAGAAGGAGCTGAAAGGGTTTGCGGCTACATGAGGAGAGCAACAATACCAACCAATCAGAACTCCCAGGGTATAAACCACCAGCCTGGGAGCACATAGAGAGGGACTCATGGCTCCAGCTGTATATGTAGGGGAGAATGGCCTTGTCAGGCATAGGTGAGAAAGGATCTCCTTGGTCCCATGATGGCTGGATGCTCCAGTGTAGGGGAATACGCAAGGGTGGGGAGGTGGGAGTGGATGGGTGGGTGGAAGCACATTCTCATAGAAGCAGGAGGAGGGGGAATGAGATAGGGGTTCCTGGGTAGGGGGGAAATGAGGAAGGGAGATAACCTCTGAAATGTAAATAAAATATTCAATGAAAACAAAAAGAAAAGCACAACAAACAAACAAAAAACCTAAAAGTACTAATTTTAGTAAATGTTTTATTCATTTACTAAATGAACTTCCTTTAGTTCCTACATTTTTAGCACTAAATTACTATGAATCTCTCTTTCTCCTTTTTAATAATATATCTTTCCATATTTAAATTACATAATGGATTCTTATTTCTTCTGGACAGTTCTTATGAAAAGCACTGTCAAGCTACTTCTTCTATTGGTACAGTATTTTGTGTTCCCTAGGGCAACATTCTGATTTTGACTTGTATCTTCCTGGTATCAAAGGAGGTTGCAAAAGAGCAAAAAACCATTTTCCACATTTTACAAAGCATTTGGACATTTTCTTCAGAGAAGTATATTCCAAGTAACTTGCTGTTGCTGTTGACTTGTAGAAACTGAAGAACTTTCAGATACTCATTTTGATTAAAATTCCAATAATAACATTGATAAGCTTCAAGGCACTGGATGTATATGTTTCTTAGAGGCCATGCTTAACTTTACATTCATGATCTCTGCTAATTCATATGAAAATGCTGCAAGATTATTCCTGTTTGATCTTCAGCACCAGTTTGTTGGGGCCACAAAGTTTGTAGTTGATAGAGTTCATATTTGAAGCCTGGTCTGTGAGATTCCTTACCCTGCTCTATGTGCATTCTACCTTCTGTGACTGTCACTTGCACTTGTGGGGGTTGTCTAAAGCCATGCCCAAGACTGTGCTTTTCCTTGTGTGAACCTAGCTACTCTTTCCCCTTCCTTGATTCATACCTTTCATCTGGATGCAAAAAATTTAGAACAAATACAACCACACCCTCCAAAAAATGAAGCTCTTTGCATGAGTCTCACTAATGAATCCAGTGTTCAGATGACAGCTTTTGGTTCATGATTGTTTTCTCTAATAATGTCTAATTTATACACTTCTCACAGGTCCCGTAGGTTAATTTACCAGGGGGGTAAAAGTGAATAAAAACCTATTAGTATCTTTTTTCCTGGATGTTTCTATGAGATGACATTAATAATGCATTTATCATTTCCAGCCTTTAACCTCTTGAGTTCTTCAAACAGAATTAAAAGAATCCTGAACTACTAAATAATTGCATTATGCAGCCAAATGGAGAGAGTAGACACCTCTAAAATGACCCTAATCTATTTGTTCTTCTCAAAATCTTAGCACTCAGAGTTGGGTAGACATAACATTAGAATCTGCCTTGCAGCTTCTTTGGAAACTTCCCAGGTGATTCTTCCTATGGCCATCTCTCACTACTGTCTAGTTACCAGCCCAGGCTGTGGCTGCACACATGAAGAATGCATAAATCTGACTGTACAACTTTTCTTTGCAAACACATTGTTCCAGGTTTTGCTTTTATCTTCCCTTTTGCTTTTCTCTTGTCTGGTAGTTGTTTGAGGGTATCCACAGAGTAATCATTCAAGGTATATTTAATTTTGTCAATTGTTTCTTTGCCCAACTATCCTGTCTTAGTTTCAGAGTAAAAGACTTAATACTTCAAAGGTGTTTCCTATCTTCTTTTTTAGAGTAGTACTAATTAAAGCTGAGGGTAATCCATGACACTGCTTGCTACCTTCAAAGGAATCTAGCATCATTATTACTACCCTACGGCATCTACCTTGGGAAAGATCAGCATGTTTCAATATGTAGCAGGCCTATCATGCCCCATTAGAATCTACATGAAGGAGTCCAGATAATTTCTCTTAAATGTATTTTAATATTTCATTTACATTTTTCTTACCTTCCTTGAATTGGCTATAGTAGATAACAGAACAATTGGGAACACAGAGAAGTTCTTATTTTATGCCATGGAAATAGAGTCTGTCTCACATACTAAAGCACTAGGAAAGAAATTAAAGAAGACTTCAGAAAATGGAGAGCTCTCTCATGCTCGTGGATTGGTAAGATTAACATAGTAAAAATAGCCATTCTACAAAGGAAACTACAGATTCAACACAATCCCCATCAAAATTCCAATACAATTCTTCAAAAACATGGAAAGATCAATTCTCAATTTCATATGAAAAAACAAAAACAAGAACAAAAAAAAAACCAGGATAGTGAAAACAATTCTTAACAATAAAAGAACTTCTGGGTAATCACCATCCCTTACCTCAAGCTTTACTACAGAGGAATAGTAAAAATAAACAAAAAAGAAATTGGAAGATATTGGTACAGACAGACAGGTTGGTCAATGGAATAGAATTGAAGACCAAGAAATAAACCCACATACTTCTAGACACTTGATCCTTGACAAAAGAGCCAAAAACATACAATAGAAAAAGAAAAGCATCTTCACTAAATACTGCTGGTCTAACTGGCAGTTGGTATGTAGAAAAATGAAAATAAGATTCATATTTTTCACCTTGCACAAAGCTCAAATCCAAATGGATCAAGGACCTCAATATAAAACCAGATACACTGAATCTAATAAAAGAGAACTTGGGAAAGAGCCTCTAACTCATTGGAATGGAGCAGAGGGGATGGGGTGGGTGTGGGGAGATTTCCTAAACAGAACTCCAGTGGCTAAGGCTCTAAGATCAACAATTGATAAATTGAACTTCATGAAACTGAAAAGCTTCTGTAAGACAAAGAACATAATCAATAGGACAAATCAGCAATCTAAAGATTTGAAAAAAAAATCTTCACTCACCCCACAGCTGATAGAAGGCTAATATCCAAAATATATAAAGAACTCAAGGAGTTAAACTCTAAAAAAACAAACAACCCAATCAGAAAATGGGGAATAAAGCTAAACAGTGAATTCACAACAGAAGAATCTTGAATGGCCATAAAGCACTTAAGGAAATGTCCAAAGTCTTTAATCATCAGAAAAATGCAAATCAAAATAACCTTGAGATTCTACTTTACACCAATCAGATTGGCTAAGATCAAAAACTCAGGAGACAGCACATATTGGCAAGAATGTGGAGAAAGAAGAACATTCCTCCATTGCTGGTGGGATTGCAAACTGGTACAACCACTCTGGAAATCAATCTGGAGGTTCCACAGAAAATTTACAATAGACCTACTTGAAGACCCAGCTATACCACTCTTCGGCATATACCCAAAAGATGCCCCACCATACCACAGGAACACTTGTTCCACTATGTTCATAGCAGCCTTATCTGTGATAACCAGAAGGTGGAATGAACTCATATGCCCCACAATGGAAGAATGGATGCAGAAAATGTGGCTTATTTACACAATGGAATACTATTTAGCTATAAAGAACGAGGTCATCATGACTTTTTCAGGCAAATGTATAGCACTAAAAAATAATCATCCTGAGTGAAGAAACTCATGCCCAAAAGGACACCCATGGTATGTACTCACTAATAAGTGGATTTTAGCCAAAAGGTACAGAATACCCAGGATACAATCCACAGAACTCAAGAAGGTTAACAAACCGAAGGGCCCAAGTAAGGATGCCTTAACCCCACTTGGGAGGGAGAAGAAAGCCATCATGGCAGAGAGGGACAGAGGGAGGAAAGGACCTGGATGGGAGAGGAGTCAAAGAGGGGAAAAGGGGAACAAGACCAGGTATCTGGATGGAGACATGAGAGAAGCCCTGACAGCCAGCAGAATGAATGAAAATATGTAACCTCAGGGATGAGAGGTAGGGGGACCCTCAAGAAAGTGCCAGAGACTTGGGAGTTGAGAGACTCACAGGACTCAAAGGGAGGAAACTTAGATGAAATGCCCAACAGTGCGGAGAGGGAACTTGTAGAGCCAACCTCCAGTAAAAAGCCAGGGTATCAAGTGGAGGGATGGGGTTGCCATCTCACAGTCAAAAATTCTGACCAGCATTATTCCTGTCTAAAAGAACTCTAGAGGCAAAAATGTTGAAGACAGTGCGGGAAAGGAGGTTCAGTGGCAGGCCCAACTTGGGATCCATCTCAAGGGGAAGCCCCAAAGCCTGACACTATTACTGATGCTATGGTGTGATTACAGACAGGAACAACGTAACATGGCTATCCTCTGAGAGGACCATCAAGCCGTTGACTGAGACACACACAGATAATTACACTCAACCATTGGACTGAAGTTGGGGAACCTTGTGGTTGAATCAGGGAAAGGCTGGAAGAACTTAAGAAGGAAGGTGACCCCATAAGAAGATCAGCACTCACAACTAACCCAGACCCCTGAGGTCTCTCAGAAATGGAGCCACCAACTAAGCAGCATTCACTAGCTGGTCTGAGACATATATAAAGTAGATGATTGCCTGGTATGGCTTCATTTGTAGAAGATACGCTTAATCCTCAAAAGACTTGATGCCCCAGGGAGTAGGGAAATCGGGCAGGGTTCGGGGCATCCTCTTGGAGACATGGGGAGGAAGAATGAAATGATGAACTCTGAGAGGGCAGAATGGGAGGTGGGCAACCACTGGACTATAAAAAAAAATGAAAGAAAAAAAGAGAGAGTTTGTCTACATTTACATAATTCTAAACATTTGTGTAATTTCAGTATATTGGAATTTATGTGAGTTTTTGAGTGTGTGTGTGTGTATGTGTGTGTGTGTGTGCATGTAAGAAAAGAAAGAGACAGGGGATTTTATAGGCACGCTCTGGTTTGAGGGGGGCAAGTGTAGAACCTAATATCATTTTCTGAGAACTTTCTTAAGCATTTTCCCTTATATAGGCACAGATGTATGCACAATAGACAACACACACATACACATGAACATGCCCACACACATTCTCTACTGTTGTTGAATGCAAGCATAACTTAGGGTTTTATGATTATAATGGAGTTGAGGTTTGGCTCGCTGTTGCTAATGCTGATTCTTAAATAGTAGCCTAACAAGTTAGAAAGCAAATGTTCAGATGCCAAAGATGTTGTCATATTAAAATAAACTTCAATTTAATTAACAATATATGTGCACTTATGGCTCTTCTGTCCAACTCTAGAATATGGAAGGGAGTATTCTTCCTTAGGAATTCACTAGCTGTTATCCATGTTTGCAGTGCTACTCATTCAAAATTTTCAATTGTTCTCTATGAAAACACTGAGAATCTTCATTTGATACAGAAGTTCACAAAGGCTTGAGCAAATTTATTAAGGCATTCAAAGCTGTGTTGCTAATAACAAGTCAGGAGCTTAGAATCCATGGCTGTCTGAGAGCTAAGCTTGAGTCAACTTCCTTCCAAAATTGGGTTTTACTTTTCTCATAATGCTGTTTTCGTGGTCTACCTCAATTCAATTTTGATTTCTTTATTTTACTCCATAAATAAAATTTTAAAAGGGGGAAATGAAGACACACAGACATTGAATGCTTGTACAATCTGGGAAAGGTTGTAGAGGAGAGAGAGAGAGAGAGAGAGAGAGAGAGAGAGAGAGAGAGAGAGAGAGAGAGAGAGAGAGAGAGGATTCTCATTGTCTCAATTTTCAAAGCAAAGCACATTACTGGTGTTAGGATAAATTATCACTGCCTGATCAAGGCTAAGGGAGACCACTTCCATTAGAAACCCAAGAGCAGTGATTACAGGTATCTAGAGAGATTTTTCTTTGGCTGCTCTGTTTGGTTTGCTCTACTGTCTTAATCATAAAAGATCTGACCACTGAGTGATGAAATTCTACTCCTAACTTGAGCCAAATGCCTCTCATATTGGTGTATCTTATGAAGCAAATTAGTTATCTAATAGCTCACAGGATGACATGGAGCAAAGTCAAATGTAGTGTAGATTTCCCAGGAGGCTTCAAAGTAGATCATGTAACAATAAAATAACATTGTCATAGAGAATCATTTTCATCAGAATATTTTTTCACCCCTGTAAATAAAAGTCTCAGGCCAGTTCAAGAGCTATTACTGGCCATGGGAGGTATAGTACAGCATGGATTCTCAGAAGGTTTTCTTACCATTTTCTACAGTTGCCCACAGCATATGACCCATCATTTGACAACAAGAAAATTCACTGAAGCCTGAGTAGTCTCCTCAATTCATGTCTAGTGCTCTCCTCCTTTAAGGAAGACAAAAATAACAATAATAAACCTGTTCCTTGTGTCCTTGAAATCCTATAACATGGACAATGTTTAAGTATCTTGTCTCAAAACTTACAAGATTCTTTTTCCCCAACCATTTACAACCTGTGTGGTCAAAGACTCTCAGTCAAAAAGACAAAAATAAAACAACAACAACAACAAAAACAACAACAACAAAACATATGTTTTAACACAAGCAGAAAAACTGGTCCGTTTTAGAGATGGTTAACTTTAGCTACTTTGTTATCTGAGGTAGCTCTTGTAAAGCATTTAAAACCGTTTATCCCTGGACTTAAATCCTATCTGTGTATCCTTACAGAAGCCATTTCTTTTTGAGAACCACTGTATAGAAAGAGATCACAAACTTTTACTTTTATTATTAAAAATGATTGGTATATTAGGCGCTCACTCCTTTCTAGGTACAATGCTAAGTATTTGACATGTCATTTATCTTCACAAAAAATCCCTTGAAGTATCTTTACTCAGTTTATTTTTAGTTAAAAACAAAAAAAAAACCCTGAAAATTAAAGATATTAAAGCCTTTACCCCAAGGAAGTGTCATTGTACCCAGAAGAGCTACTTTTCAAAGTTCTCCAGCATTATATAAACTGAGAGTAAAAGACAAGCTTGCAATCTTAGCACTCAGGAGGTGAGACAGGAGAATCAGAAGTTCAAGATCACCTTAGACTCAGGCTCCAGAGAAAGGTGGATCATGATAGTGCACACACCCTAATCACAGCACTGAGAGGAAGAGGCAGACAGATCGATGTGAATTTGAGACCAGCCTCCTAGATCTAGTGAGTTCCAGGACAGCCAGGGCTACATAATAGACCATAGCTACAAACAAAGCAAAGATCTTCATTGACTATATAGAGAATTATTTAAGGCTAGTGTGGGATACAAAGATCCTATCTAAAAACAAACAAGGAAAACCCTAAATTACAATGAAATTAATTCAAATATCATCACTTTACAAACAAGAAAATTTTAGTGAAATTACTGGTTGTGTAAATACTTCTTTAGCATGTGTGTGCCAGTCATGAATTCTTTGAAGGCTGAAGCCAACTGGAGAGTCTGACTCTTAAGGCTCCCCAGGATTCACTTTTTTTTTGTCACTTAAATAATTGCATATCCAAATGACAGACAGGAGTGGGGTGTTATGAACCAGGATGCTGAGCTTTTCAGTTTGGAAGAAGGCTCTGCACCACTGACTTTCCTGTGGCAGTCAGACCATCTGGTCCTAATGTATGTTGACATCACAAGGAATCAAACCTGAAACACAACAGAAATTATTCCCTTTACAAAACAAATGCCAGAGAGAGAAATCACTGAGTAATTTTGCCAAATTTCTCAGCAATTCTCTCAGGACTGTGCATGTTAATTGCTTGTAGCTGCAGGTTAGAACTGCCAGTCCTACGTGACACCTAAGTATGAAATAGCAGCACCTTCAGTCACAGGGTGTTTTGGTGAGATGCTGGGGATGCCTGCCAGGGCATGCTGAAGATGCTCTGGCTGCATAGGCTGTCCAAGGCCTGTCTTCAAGCCATTTTGGCTAGTTAAGTCTAAGGTGAGTGAGTGAGGCCCTTCTCAAGAGTAGTCTTAATCATGTTGCAGATTTAACTATAGGGTGATGTTTCATTTGGTTCGAAATACTGTGTTATTTCTGGAGTTTGTTCACTAATTCCAATTTCCCTCTAGGATTCTTGGTCAAGAATCACATGTCTTAAGTCCTGGGAGTCACAACCAAGACCAGAAGTCCAATATGGATTCTAGCAGTGACCAGAGGAAACATGTTTTTCCTCTTCTTGAGATTCATTGTCAGCAAAATACGGTAATTGAAAGGACTGTCCCCTAAGGACTCAGATCTTTGGTTGTTATTGTTCTTTTCCTCCCCCTGTATTTTCCTGTACTCTGTCACTATACTACTCCCTTCTTGGCTTCCTCCATAACATTCTTCACATGGTCCATCCTCAGGATTGTAAAGCCTTGTTCTATGGAGGCAGTCCCCTACTAGATCAGAAGAATCAGTTGAGTGCATTTCTTTAACATTCTGTGATCAGTTTTCTAGGTCATTTGAAATCTGCCTTCAAGAGAGGATTTAAAGAACAGAATCTGGTACAA
This sequence comes from Grammomys surdaster, assembly GCF_004785775.1. Taxonomy (NCBI): domain Eukaryota; kingdom Metazoa; phylum Chordata; class Mammalia; order Rodentia; family Muridae; genus Grammomys; species Grammomys surdaster. Next base: position 1,242,618 of record NW_021604646.1, on the reverse strand, counting down.
GAGACAAGTCAGAGCCATTACCTTCCATACCTTCCTGCAGGGCTAGCTGATAAACATTTACAAACGCACTGTCACCGGATTCTGAATAGATTATTGGCCTGACTACTAAGTTATAACCACAGGCAAACTAAATTACACACATGCACTTGAGTGCACACACACACACACACACACACACACACACACACACGGGGGGGCATGGTGAGAGTAATCAGCTTTCAAAGAGTTTATCTAAGTTAGTAGTAGGTGAAAACACTCAAGCAGAGACTGCAGGTACACTAGGGAGTATTTTACATTCTATACAGCAGGAATACATTTTTCTTTCCAATATCCATTTTGTACATAAGAACATGGAGACTCAGCAAAACTAAGCAATTTGGGTAACTATGCAGAATCAATAAGTTACAGAAGCTCATTGGTTACTATTAGCCTGTAAAGCCAGCATCATTTGTGTTTCTGACCCATTCAGCAAATTAGAACACTATAAAATAAGTCCTCACTTTCATATGCAATCTACTTAGCAACATTTAGTTGACAACAGGTCAGAATGACACAGACATAGAGGATTGAATTCTTGGAGAATTTAATACTTCATAGGTAAATAGGAGGGTGGAAAGGAAGGATGTTGAGTGTTTTTTTTTAACCATAAATAAATGATAAGAGAAATAGAGACAGTTCACAGTGGATACTTGTATTTAAATATCTCATGACACTCCACTAGGCCAATTGTTGTTTTCATTTATTCTATAAAATAAATACATATTTCAAAGTAAAAGTTACAAGAGGAAAGTATTACATATACTTCATTGTTTAAGTACTGAAGCCTCTAGGTTTACAAAGGTCAATTGGTTTTAAAATCTTAAAATAAACCAGTCTAGCTTAACTATGACTTTCTGTTCTTAAAAATAAAGTAAAGGTTACTTAGGGCTAAGATATAACTCAAGATTCTCTGTAGACACTTTACGACTCAAATTAAAATGAAGTTCAGAATTACTAAGAAGTATAAACAGAGAACTGAAATTTTAAGCCTCACCCCCATGATGACTCTAAACTAATTGTTTTTCTCATCTGCCACATAACATGAACATGTGGTGATGGGAGGAAAAGTACACCATTTTGAATGTGACCACAGTACTATCTGTGCCCAAGATGCTCTTCCGCAGTGATAGCCTCTACACTGGTGTGTTTCAGCATATCCTAGAATAGGACCTGAATATACTTCCTCCTTTTAGCATTTCAATGTTCTTCTCAACTGCTAATATGGAACAGAGATGCTGGCCACAATGGAAGACCTCCAGGCAGAATATGGATGGCCTCTTCAAAGGCACAGAAAAGGGGGAGGGGAATTCCGGAACCCAGCTGCCTCACAGATGGGGATCGTTATCCACACCACCCTCCCATATTGAAGGAAGGCCAAGAAAGAGCCACAGAAAATTAGAGGCTTATGCTGAAGTGGCCAGATGTCGAGACAACAGGGACATCCTGTCTCCACTGGCCTGGTCAGTGGTTTGTGTGTTCTTCTCTGTGGTAGACAATGTGCATGTTTTCTGCACAAGGGAGAGGTCACGGAAGCTCTGTTAAGTAAAACATCAGAGAAACTAGTTTCAAAACAAAATCATAACTTTTTTTTTGTTCCTTCAACACCATGTAGATATATAAAGGGGGAACCTGTAGTACGCATACAATTATTTTCTGATACACTCTGTTGTATCTATTCTCAAGTATAAAATTTAACCAGAGCTATTTCAATATTTTGCATAAAGTCCCAGCAACAATAGTGCACAACTCAAACAAAATGGCTTTCCCAATGTCTCATAAATATATGAAGCAAAGGTAAGATTCAACCTCTAGTAACTTTGACCCTGAACTACCTTCTTTTAGAATAGTGAGTTTTGGCATGGCCCATGTGCCAGGTGTCTCAGTAATCCTTTAGAAACTGTTTACTTCTTCAAACCCTCAGGCCTTGCTGCACAATTATTGAAGACTAAGTACTTCATACATTAGCAAGCCCACCTCATGATGCGATTGAAACATCTTAACATTTGCTAGTGCTGCTTGCTCTCTCTCTCTTCAAACAGACCCTGACAAGACTCTAAAGGAGTTTTCCAGTCTTCTGTTTTCCTTTAACTAAAATTATAGTTGCCTAGAAAAGAGAAACAGCCCTTCACAAATCTCCTGTAGAAAGCATTGAGAGATTTAGATTTCCCCAATAAAAACAAATCCCAGTGCTCGTGGGATTTTGCACATGGCCCAGCCTGGTGTGGTCTGGTTCAGTGGCTACAGGTGTTTGTATGCAAAGAAGCAAGACTGGAGAATATTGCAAAATATACTGAGGCAACCAAATTTCTTTCTTGACTTCCTGAAGTCAGAAACCTCGAGCAGGATGTACATTCTACCTTCCAAGCAGTCACCTGGTGTGTGACCTTAGACTTTCAGATTTCAAACTTGGTAAAAGAATATATTTCAACCATCTTCACCAAACACATTAAACTAACACTAGTGGAATGAGATATAAATAGATATGCTAACCAACTTGACATAATATTTATATAACACACATGTAGATTAGTTTATAACATTGTACCCCATAAGTGTACACAATTAGTAGTTGTTAATTAGAAGAATTTTAAGCAAAGAAACAAGGAGGATGGAGAGATGGCTCAGAGGTTAAGAGTACTTGCTGTATAATCATGAACATTGTTTAGTTCCCAGCAACCCTAACTCTGAGGGACCAGGACAAGATGAAGAAAGAAGGATAGCTGAAGCCTGTCAACCTCCAACTTAGGCAAGACATACAATCCCAAGTTCAAGGAGAGACCCTGCCTCAAAGGAATAGATCAAAAGGAAGTTATTTGGTGCCCTTTTATACATATATGCAAAGGTGTGCACACTTGTACACACATAAATATACTAACAAATTTTAAATACATATAAATAAATAAATAAATAAATAAATAAATAAATAAAAAGTATTTTTAAGAAAAGAAACAAAGCCTTCATAAACCTTTCCCAATGGAAACACATGCTCCCTTTTGGGCCATAATAAGTGATAGATGCTGATTCATCAGTAGTTGTGACTCATTCCTGTTACTGTGTTGGGACACTTAATAACCTCTTCTTCTAATCAGAAGTATTTTTCTTATAATTGTGTTATGCCTTTGTTAAAATACCAATTATAGAATCTGGAGGCAGGAAGGTGTAATAATTATGACAAATCAGTCTTTAAAAGGCTAAAATCTCTTCTAAAATACTAGAGGAGGATGGGCACCATCAAGGAGCCTAAAGTGTGAGTTAAATATTTTCAGATATTTCTTGAGTGCTAGCTTGTGTCTGATCAATGATACATACCCAAAGCTGTGACAGAATGAAAGAAAGCCATAGGACATTTGAAGAAGCTGAGATGCAGGAAGATGAGTTGAGGAAGATGACCAGAAGGCCTAGTGGTTATCATACTGAGGTCTGTTTATGATCATGCCCAACAGGCACAGGTCTTCTGTAGTAGGTGTTAAAATAAAGGCTTTGGTTTTGATAAGTTGTTGTTTAGCTACTAATAGAACTGTGTGAAAGCACAGGATAAGGAATTGTGTTGGGAGAACTTTACTCTCACATCCTCGGGCCAATGTGCAAGTACAGTAGGCAAATAAATAAAGACGAAAATCAGGGTAAAATCACTGATTGAATATTATATTTGTGCTAAGTTCCAGGTTTCTCAAGGGCATTCATATATAAGATGAAATCCAAAGAAAAATTCTATCCCATGAGAAGAAGTGGCAGGAGTGGGAAATGTCTTCAGTAGTGGATAGATATCATAAGGATCCTTCATTTCAAATATATCCATCTTAAAGCATTTATGTCTTTAAGAATTAGAAGGGAATCTTCAACTCCTTCAGTCCTTCCACCAGCTTCCCCATCATGGCCCCTGAGCTCAGTATGATGGTTGTATCCAAGCATCTACATCTGCATTGGTCAGTTACTGGGTGAACCTTACAAGAAGCAGCCACACCAGTTCCCTATCAGCAAATGCCTCTTGGCAACAGCAACAGTGTCCAGTTTGGTGTTTGCAGACAGGCTGGATCCCCAGGTGGTGCAGTCCCAGGATGGCCCTTTTTTCAGTCTCTGCTCCAGTTTTTGTCCCTATTCTTCATCAGCTGGCAGGACCACCCAGTGATCCAAGGGACTAGACCATCAACCAAAGAGTGTACAGGGAGGGATCCATGACTCCAGCTACATAGATAGCAGAGGATGGCATTGTCTGACATTTGTATATTTGCTTTTAGTATGGGAGGGGAGGTCCTTGGTCCTATGGAGATTTGATGACCCAGCATAAGGGGGTGATGGAGGGGTAGGATGGGAGAGGGTGGGTGGGTGGGGGAGCATCCTCATAGAGGCAAATCAGAGGGAGAGGGAGGTTGTGGGATGGGGGGCTGGTGGAGGAGTAAACAGGAAGTGGGACATCATTTGAGATGTAAATGAATGGAATGATTAATAATTAAAAAACAAAAAGAATTAAAAGAGAAGGTTGAACCAAATGTGAGAATGTGTAAAATAAAAAGCATTTTTTTTTCATTTTTGTCAAATAAGGCCAATTATATACAGAGAGAATTTTTTATAA
>NW_021604646.1:1225079-1237606 GCF_004785775.1 Grammomys surdaster | reverse complement strand
GGGGAGGGGGATAGGATAGGGGGTTTTCAGGGTCGGGGGGAATGGGGAAAGGGGATAACATCTGAAATGTAAATAAAATATCCAATAAAAAGTAAAATTAAATTACAAAAAGGAAAAAAAGAAAAAAATTTAAAAGTCTGCATGTTTAGCACATTGCAAGTAAGGGTTTCCTAGAAAATGAAGGCGATGTAGTGTGTCAGACACCATGTTGAGGATGTGCCTTTTCCAATGTGTTATCCATCATAAACTTCAAGGCATCCATCAGTAAGCCTGGTGGTGGACTCTGGTTCTTATGATAGTTTTCACATACTCTTTTCTCATAAGCACGGCCTAGGTATGTGATTCCAACATGACTGGCATGCCTCCTGGAAATGGGTTCTGAGTCATTAGTTCAAAAAAACAACTGGAAAAGAATAAAAACAAACAAACAAAAGACCCAACTATTTCTATGTGCACTGTGTATCTGTCCTTTTGTTTCCTTTCATCTTCGTTCCCTACTTGTGACAAACTGATATTAATCATTTTTATATCACAAGTGAGATAAGAGAATTTAGCACACATTTGGTCATAAAAGACAGAATTGAATGGGTCCAAATGACAAGAGACTACAAGCCCTGCAGAAGCCCTTAACATGGATGGCGGTCAGAGTAACTTCAGACATCTCAGCAGTGGATGGTTTTAGGGCTTTATATTTCTTTTTTCTATCAGTAAAACTCAGATAACAATGCTCAGGATAGATCCTCAGTAACATTTGTCAGAGAAAGAATTTGATCAAGTGAGTTTGCTATTGGGCCCTATGAGATATTAGGTCAGGTCCAAAGAACTTATATGAGAAAGATCTGGAAATTGCTTGAGGTGTGGGTTCTGGGCTGGCAGCATGTTCAGTCTCTCTCTCTCTCTCTCTCTCTCTCTCTCTCTCTCTCTCTCTCTTTCTCTCTCTCTGTCTTTCTCTGTGTGTGTGTGTGTGTGTCGGGGGGGGCAGGGGTTAACTTGGTTTGAGCAGAGAGGAAGAGGAAGACAGCCAAATCTCTAAGAAATGTCATAATTCTTCAAAGACCCTGAGGATATCAACCACAAAGTCAGAAGACAATCTGTCTGAACACAGTCATTGGTCTTGTAATATACATAGTAATAACTGGGTAGCACTGGCTCAGCGGTGAGCACAAGGCTACCAGAAGATGCTTAAAAGCATCCTTTGCCATTGAAAATTCTCTGCCCAGAATTGGAACACTTTGTACAGAGGACTTAACCTAGATACTCACTTCAATTTGTTGTACTAACAGAATCAATGAAATTAAGCTGATAAAGACAAAAGTTTCGTCTTATAACTTCTGGATTTCTCTTCGGAGGAGTCTAACTAGTACCTATGGTGAGGTCTAGGACAAGTTTATTCAAGAAAGGAAATGGTACTGAGACTGAGATGTCAAACCTCAAATTCTGAGAGCCTCAATAAATCTGTAAACAAAATTTTTGAAATCTATTCTCTTTCAAGGACCCTCCATATCTCAGAATTTGAAGGTGGCACTGAATAGTGTGGCTAGCTAGAAAGCCAAATTCTGTGGATCAAGTCCACCTATTTTAAGATACTAGAGGTTTAGTAGAAGACAGCCGCACTCTTTCATGCACATATTATCCATGTTTGCCTCTGTGCTACAGTGGCCAGGTTGAACGGATTATTAAACAGAGTACTTACAAAACAGAACATTGTCTCATTAGTCATATCACCACTGAGCTCTTCACAGCAAAAGACAACTGTAGCCCACAGGAGATCAATTGATTTTTCTACCTCTAACACCTACGTTCTTTCTCCCACTTTTATCTTCCTTTGATTTTTTTTCTCCATCGGTTCCTTTTATGAGACATTGAGACCAATCTGTAAACACATGCTGTCTGGAATCCCATCTCACTCTCCCATTCTCTTATGGTATTAACTTGGGAAAGCTCCATGAGTTCTCCAAGCTTCAGGTTTTTTTGGTGGTAAAGGAGATCACAAAAATCGACTTCCGAGTGTTCTCCTGAAGGTGGCATGAAATGCTCTATGGAAACTGTCTAGAAAGTGCCCATTGAAGGTTCCAGCTACAATGGCTGCTCTTTTCACCGTTCAACCTTCTGGGAAAATGTTTGCCTCCGTGCTCTCTATTTAGAACTTTGGCACTTATTAGCTGGCAGATGATGAAGCAATAAATACCACGTGCCTGCTTAAACATTATTGGACAGAAAAAATGTAAGGAGAAGGAGGAAGTTTGCAAAATATACTACACTCCACCCTATTTTCCCAGTCCTAAAGCCAGTTATGTTACCCACTTTGGAGGCAGAACCCTACTGGCTAGAAACTCCAGAGTGGATCAGGGCGCTTCCATTGGTTCCTTATTTGAGACCATGAGTTTAAGACAGCACAGCACGAAGATTCCGGGGCCAGCCAGACCAGGCAGGGGCTCAGTCCCTGGCCATCCTCTTTGTGTTAATCAGAAACAGGCATGTTCTGATTAACAGGCTACTCAGGAGCAAATATAAATACCATAGCCTGGGGGATAAGTTGTAGCTCTCCACCCAAACCACAGATCACTCTCTTCTTCCTTTTTCCATCACAGGAAATTTCAGGCTTCAGGCCCGCAAGTCTGCAGTATATCCGTTCCACCATCTGGACTCTCCTCCCTAGCTGTGGGGGTCTAAATTTCATTACACATCCCAAGAGGCATCTTAATTTTTTTTCAATGAACATCTGGCCCAAGAGACCTCTTAATTAAAGCCACGGCACAATTATTGTCACCTAAGCTTTCCATTTATTGTTTATGATTGCTATGCAGAGCACACACAGACCCTCAGTTCCCCGCCCCCCAATCTATGGATTCCTTCAGGAATGACTAGACTCTCAGAGGTTTTTTTTTTTTCCCCTCCCTTCTTCTTTGATGATTCTTATGTCCCAAGCATGTTTCTCAGTGGAGGTGGAGGTCCAGGACCCTGATTACTACTAGGGTTTCCAATTGCTTATTCTCCCGCTGGCCTTTCTGAAAGGATCCATTGAGAAGAGGTCGTGATTAAAGCCCTCAGAACAAGCAAAGTGTAATTGAAGCAATGCCTGGCGCCTCTCAGCTTAACCTCCCTCCCCATAAACCTCAGCCAGGCCCAGCAGGCTGCAGACCCCTTTCTACACCTCTGCAAGGGAAATGAGAAGTGTTACGTGGGGGATGGGGGGTCCTGGTATCCACATGAGCCAAGAACACGGGCTGCTAAGAGGACATGTGCCTGACATGTGGTGGAAAAAGTTGAGAAAATCCATGTAGAAAGAATTACGTCAAACTTGTTACAGAAGGTGGAGGTATATTTACTTTGCATGAACTCCAGCATACTGATGTTGTATGCATCCAACTCATACACTGGACTTTTGTTGGGGATAGGTGTCTCAGGAGGGGTGTTAGGAGAAAAGTGGGCTTATGAATTCAGGCCTTGAATTCATATACCCATCTCCTTATAGCCTGACTGAACAATCTTGGAGAAGTCCTACTGGGAACTCAATTTTCTTAAAGGAGAGAGGGGACATGAATCTGTGTCCAGAGGACACATTCCAGGTTATGTGCCAAAAGAGGCTCCTTCTTTGTAAATGTTTGTCTTTTCTGTCATGTCCTAGGTGAAGAGGAGTGGAGAGCTGGGTGGCCCCTGCAATATGACTTACGTCGCATTAATTATTACAGCAGATGGCTTTTAGCAGTTGTACATACAGCTGTGTTTTGTGACAATATACACAGATGCAAATGAATTAACATATGTAAACATCAACATATGTAAACACATGTGCAGTGATAGCCCTATAAGTAAGACATATAAGACAAATATGTACCTATTTAAGGAAACGATTGTTAAGATGTAGGTCTTACTATGATGTAAATGTACCCTTTATTGAAAGCACTGTCCTATTTCTTCTATTAGAAATTGATACTTGCATATTGTTGTTATGATAGTTTAAATGAAAACTCTCCTCACTAGCTCCTGTTTTGGAACAACTAGGCCCCAGATGGTGATGCTTTCTGGGGAGATATTAAACTGTTAGGAGGTGGCATATCCTCACATGGGGAAGTGGGCTGCCAGAAGTAATCACTTTAAGAATTAATGATGGATTCTCACTTCTTACTAGCATCTTTTTTTTTCTGCTTTCTGATTCACATAATTGTGAAAACGTCATACCCCCAAGTTTCTGCTACGTCTGACAAAAACGAAGCTCGTCCCAGCCAACATGTCTTCCCTGCTGTGGTAGGCTATAGTCTCTTCAACTGCTGACCACAAGTAATTCTTCCTCCCTTAAATAGCTTCTTTCTTGCATTTTGTCACAACAATAAGAAAAATAATACACAGTTGTACATAAAATATATAGTTATGGAATAGTCATTCATTGTCCCAAGATAAGCCTTATACAAACACACATCCAACTTTTACAGGTGTGAACAATGAGACATATGCATGTTGTAAACAATGTTATTCAGACAAGCAAATCATGTATCATTATGATACCAAAAATTTATGATGCTAACATATCAAAACAGTTTACTAAAAAGTAAAATGTTATGTTATATGCCAATGAATAGATGAATAGAAACCGACTATACAAAATAGACTAGAAAGAGTTATTTTAAGAGTTAAATCTCTGGTTCATATTTTAAAATATTTCATTATAAACGTTGACATTTCCACTTACCCTTGAGCACAGCCTTAATCTAGAGGCTGTGTCTGGGTTCTGTTACCTGTCACAGTCTAGGATGTTAAGGAGATGAACTGAAGTTCCAGAAGAAAAGTCACTCCTATGTTAAAGACTCTATAACATTGATAGACCAACAGGAGTTCCTTCTTGTGCAAGTTTGGAATGTGGCAGACCTCGAGTTATCTTTAATAATCTTTAACGCCTTTCATTCTTCACCTCTGTGTTTGATCTAATGTCCTGGGACTATCAGAAGAGTCCTTTGAGATGTATTAACAGAACACTAGCTTCAACCAACCCCCAAACTTACAATATCATCAGATAGTATGTGAAACCCACAGCCAGGATTTCTATGCTTTATTGTAATTTTCCTGCCTGATGTTCCCACCAATATATTTGAAAAGCAAGTCAATTTATGACTTTCTTTTGGTCTGTAACTATAAAAATGCCCTGAAATTATTATCACATTGAAACATGGCATTTGGGGCACCCTGAATCTGTGCTTCTAGTCCATGGTCACTCGTATTTAGCTCTAGAATGTATTATCTTTTTCTTTCAGAGGCAAGAGCTGGTTTGTGCTTGTAGCTAAGTTGCTCTGTTTCCCAACTCTAAAATTCTTCCAGTGCAAAATAAATGGAGTGATAATGTCCCCAACATAGGGATGCAGCGAAAGTTGAAACAAATGATGTTTAGCAAGAGTATATAATGGTATAGTTTATTGTATCTGTGAAAAAAAGTGGGAATGAGGATTTGGGGAGCAGAAACCCAGCAGAGACATGAGAACTGGATTGACAGAGACACTTGGACTCAGCCTTGCCTGCTGCTGTTGGGGGCCTGGCAGCTCTGAGACTCCCCTTATCTTTGTTCACAAACAAACAAAGGACCCCACAGTGAAGCTCCAGGGGGACCATCTGCATTCATTCACCATCCGCCTGTGTTGTTTTCATGGCTCAGGTTCCACTGTCAGCCTTTTCTCTCTGATGTAGGCAGAAATCAGGCAAAAGTAGCCACATGATTTTCTGTGGTGAGAATTAGAATCCAGACACCAATGTACACTGGAAAAGGCATCTGCCAGGCTGGGGAGGAGTCCAGAGTGAGGACAGCAACACCTTGAAGAGGTCTGCAGGCATTCTGGCCTGTGGTAAGCAAACATCTGAGTGGACTGGGCAGTAGCCAGGAATTTTGCATTGTAAATAATGGATTGTGTTCTGGTCTCATTGAAATGGATGTCCAAGTGGAGGCCTGCAGTTTCCCTCTTTCCTCGGCTCATTCTTTCCCTCCCTATATATTTGCTTGTATGATCAGAGACCTATTCAGGCATTGGCCACTCCCAGGAACTCTGGTTGCTATCAAGCTGATCTGTAGTATGGAGGTGAAAATTATTTTAAAGTGACTCCTCCAACATTGACTTGCTAGAGACTTTATCTAACTGATGTGACGTTGTCCTTCCAGCATGATTCAGAGGAGCACAGTATTTGGTATCCCCACAAATGAATTAGTGAGAAGAGCCAACCACAATTAAGATCCCAAATTAGATAATCTTGGGAGGAACTAGTTGTAGCTGATGGTTAAGGTAATGGCATTGGACTGGACAGGGCTTGCTGGAAAATCCCAAGGTCTCTCGTTCCATCTTTTCTTTCCAGTTTTCTAAGAGGTACACACATCCTAGTCTCTCATTCTTAAAAAAAAAAAAAGAAAGAAAGAAAAGGTTCATTGATAAATAATTCACAAAGCACACAGTATGCCCATTTACACAATTCAATTGCAGCCAGGGAATCAGATATGTAAGATTGTAAAACCATCACCACTTTCAACTTTAGAACAGTTTTTTGACAATTTCATAATACTAGACAATGTATTATGATCATATTCACCTAATTATTCTCTTATCTCCTGTATTGTCCCTGCAGAACCCTTCTTTTTCCAGCAAGCCCTTTTCATTTTCCTGCTCCTGTGTATGTGTGTGTGTGTGTGTATGTGTGTGCATGTGTATGTGTTTGTTTGTACATGTGTGCCTGTGTGTGTCTATGGATGAAAATGTGTGTGATTGTATGTCTGTGTGTTTGTGTGTATGTGGGTGTATGCATGTGGGCATGTTTATGTGTGTTTGTGAGTGCATCTATACTCATGTCACTGTGTGTATATGTGCATATGTATCTGTTTGTGTATGTGTGTATTTGTGTATGATATGTATATGATTGTGGTCTGTAGATTTGTGTATATGAAGGTATGTATGTGCATGTGTGCATGTTTGTGTCTGTGTGTGCATATGTGTTCTAGTGTATGTGTGTGTGCCAGTATATACCTATGTCTATGACGGTCGTGTACACATAGCTGTTGTGTGTTCATGGTCACAGCAGTATGCATATCCAGAAAATAGCCTTTTGTAGCATTTCTTCCAATTGTTCTGCTTTACAGCCTTCTGTGCCCTCTCTTCCTCTGTGTTCCTAGGGCTTGAAGAAGGTGACATGGTTGTTGCATTTAGGGAGAAATACTGAATAGTCACTTATTTACAACACTTTGGTCATTTCAACGTCTCTGCAGCACCGCTCATCTACAGTAAAAAGAAGCTTCTTCTGGGACTCAAGCTGGGCACAGTGCTAATCTATGGCTACAAACATAAATATTTATAAGACCATTTGAAAATATGCCCATTGAACAAAACAACAACAGTAGTAGTACTCCCCAAGCCTGTAACCTCTTAGACATAGCATCCCCCTTGTATGTGTGTGTGTGTATGTGTGTGTGTGTGTGTGTGTGTGTGTGTATACAACTTAACAACCATGACCATAGCTACACTGATGATCCCACTGAGGTCACTTTTCTCACTAACCTTTGCTGTACATTTTTTAGTCTTCAGTGTCCTGTGCAATGCACAGAATCTAATATGGACTCAGTTAATGTGAGCAACATCTGAAAATACTAGATTTCTTTTTATTTTAACTTGATATTTTACTTATTTACATTTCAGATGTTATCCCTTTCCCCCATACACCCACCCCCATTAATCCCCTATCCCACCCCTCCTCCTCCTTTTTTGCTTTTATACTGTTTAAGTTACATGCAAATATTAAGGTCAGTTCTAGGTTAAGGAACTAGCAATACAATATATGGAAATAGTCAAGGAACAAGCAAGACAACAAACCCAGATAGTCAAAGAACACACATGACAATAACCAGAGTTCCATTATCACTCCTGTGATCACTATTTCTAAGAGCTTATCAGGATGACCAAAATATCTAAGCCTACTTCCCTGTCCTAATCCAAAGTCATTTTCATGCCTGAAGCCTACTTCTTTGTTCTAGCTTAAGATTTAGATTCTTGCCTGAAATTTCTTATTTGTTCTAGCTTAGGATTTAAATTTCTGCCTGAAATTACTTCTTTGTTCCAGCATAATGTCAGATTCCTGCTTGAAGTCCATTTCCTTGTCCTTGGCCTATGACAGATTCCTGCCAGGCAGCCCCAAAAGCTCTCCACATCTCTCCCTTCTTATTGCATAAACCAGACTGAGCCTGTCTTAGGTCATTCTGACAAGAATGCCTTCCTTAGCTGTCATGGAATATGCATTATCAAAAGCAATGTACTTCTGTCTTAGGTTGGTAAGGCTCTGTACAGAATCTTACCTGTCCTTGGCTTGCCATTCTGTTAAATTAATAACTCTGTCGGGGGTCCATTTTCAGTTCCAAGTCACGTACTTTGGCTGCTAACCTGTTGATGTAGTTAGAGACAAGCTTTAACACAATGGGCAGGAATAAAAGTATTCCTAGGACAAGAAGGGCTAGCATGATCACGCTATATATGCCATCCCTGAGGCATGACCAAAATGGAAATACTGACTTCAGGCCATGAATAATTTTATTGGCATTATCTGTAGCATCAAAATTCAACAGAGGAGCATTCTTTAAATTCATAATCTCACTATGTAAAGTTGAAACAACCAGAAAGTTGTTAGAATTATGCCAAATACCCTACAGGTGTCTTTAAACTTTTTTCTAATTATAATGAAAATCATTGTAAATTTTAGGAGTAACACTACTACAATGGTATTTGTCATGACACTTGAGATGGCTCCTAACTCTTGAACCCTGAACCTCCTTCAGATAATTAGAATAGGATATAGAGTATCCTGAGTTGCTTTGCTGAAATATTAGATTTTATAAGACTGATTTGGATGCTAGTATCCATAAACCTCATAAACATGTTCAATCTTAAAAAAAACAAACAGGCAAACAAACAAAAAAAACTAAATTCTCAGTCTTTACATGATTCAGACTCAGAGAAGTTTTACAGTGTGCACAGTAGGAACCAGATGGCAAACTGGTGTTTTAAAAGGACTCCAGTCAATTGTATTGGATTTCTTGAGGATACCACTGTATTCCACCATAAAGATGAGACTTCACTGTACCCCATGACCAAGTCAAATCTAGGAAACCAGTTAACATGTCCTGACATCATCTCATAGCTTTTAGGCATAGTTCTAAATTTCAAATACAGACTCAAATGAATAGATCTTTCCCACATCTCTTTTTCTAATGCTGTGTTAATGCTTCTTCTGCTTCTTCTGCTTCTTCTGCTTCTTCTGCTTCTTCTGATGGTGCTACCTCTTAGTTTTGCCTTGACTTCTGGGCTCCACAGTGATTCCCTGGGACTACCTTGGTCATGTTTCTAATCAATGTCACACAATTAAGGACAGAGCAAAGGCTGTCCTCCCACATAAAGAACAATAGGAGATATCAGGCATATTTGTGAAATGACATTGAACTCTCAGAGAGGGTGTTATTCCTCTGCCAGCTTGGCTTCCTCTACTGCACTCCTTCCAAGCTTCCCACAGAGGCAATCACTGTTCCTTGCAACTCCCCTTTGAATTTCTGTCCCAACTATCAGACATCCAGCTTGCATCCCGCTCCCCCTGAGGTCACCTTGAAGGCAGTACTCATGATAGATTTGTACAATTTCACTTCTGACTTCTAAATACCTTTTGACTGCATGACACCATGGGAGCAGTGAGCCAGCAATAGATAGAATCCATCTAATTCACCCCGTCTTCATTGAGTATCCTGAACCTGTTTTCACAGGAGAATCTTCCTGAGTGCAGCAGAGGGAAAACTAAGCCTAAAGAAAAAAAATCCCGTGTTCCTACCATCCTGTATCTCTGTCTTCTTTATTTTTCTTTCTAGCTCCAATTCCCTTTCTCTGCTATTTTATTTTGCTGTAAGGTACTTGAAAATCCTCATGAAACATACAAAGAATAAGAGATACACCTAGAAAAATGAAGTGGTTAAGAATACTGCACTATGACATGGATGATTAAAGGAAAATTCAAAGAAGAGAGAATCACAGAAACTGAAAATGTTCATAGGAGCAACTGAACATTTGGCCCATTGATTAGAGGTATTCAATAATCAGAAAGATAGACACATGCACATAAGCATGCACATACATGTACACACACACATACATACACACACACACACACACTCAGGATGGGCAAGTGTTCAGTGAGAAGATATTCTAGTGCTCCCAATAAAAATAAAATTTTGCAAAACATAATTTGGCAAGAAGCATCAAAAAACCCTTAAATGTCTATATATTTTGATTGATTAATCTGTTTGGAATACACCCAAAGAAGGAATTATAGACAGAGCTTCATCTGCAAGGCAGTTACTTCAGCATGATGTGTTTACAGCAGAAAAGTATTAGTAACAACCTAAATCTTTATTAGCTATGGAGAATTTGATAAATATTTCAATGAAGAATATTACCATTAATTAAAGATATTATAGTCTAAGAATAATCCATATCAAGGGAGAATGCTCTCAATACATTATCAAGTAGGAATAGACAAAGTAGTAAACAATAAATAAAACACTTACTGATTTTTCTTTTATAATTACTTTTTTATTCATTTTCACCCTAATATCAGAATGCCTCCTCACAGTCACCCCTTACAAAGATTCTCCCCAAATTCCCCTTCCCTTTCTCCTCTAAGACGGGAGAGTCCCCTACCCCTGGGTATCATCTTCCCCTGAGACATCAAATTGATGCAGAACTAGGCTCATCCTCTCTCGCTGAGGTCAGACAAGGCAGCCAAGTTAGGGGAACAGGATCCACAGTCAGGAAACAGACTCAGGTAAAGGCTTCACTCCAGTTGTTGGGGAACCCGCATAAAGACCAAGCTGCACATCTACTACATATGTGCTAGGATGGGGACTAAGTCCATCCCATGACCCAACTTTAGTTGGTGGTTCTGTCTCTGGGAGCCCCAGAGGTCCAGATCACTTGACTCAAGGTCTTTCTGTGGAGTCCCTGTTCTCTTTGGGTCCACCAATCCTTCCCCATCTCTTCCATAAGACTTCCCTAGCTCTGTCTCATATTTGGCTGTGGGTCTCTGGATCTGTTTATATCACTTGCTGGGTGGAGCCTCTCAGAGGACAATTATGCTAATAGGATACTGTCTGCAAGCATAACAGAGTATCATTAATACTGTCAGGGATTGCTCTTATTCCATGGCCTAGGTCTCAATTTTGGACAATCATGGCTTGGCTGCTCCCTCCGTGTCAGCTCTATCTTTGTCCCTGCACATCATGTATGCAGGACATGTTTGGGGTCAAAGGTTTTTTAGGGGGCTTGCTGTTTTTATCACTCCTCTTGAAGTCCTGCCTGGCAACATGTAATGGCCACTTTAGGCTGCATATCCCCCACTGCTAGGAGTTTCAACTAGTCACCTCCATTGCCATCCTGTCCCCCATCCCAGGTCTCTGGCATTCCCTAGGGATAACTGAACATTCCCCCCCACCACCACCACCACTACAGTCTTTAGAGATTCCACTGTTGAGAATTTCCTGTTTAGCTCTGTGCCTTGTTTTTAAATTGGGTTACTTGAGTTGCTGGTGTCTAAAAACCATTTATCCATAATGATTATATCAGAAGTCCTTAAAGTTGTGAGACTATTTATTTCTTTATTTTATCTCAGAAGGGCAATATTACTAATTTTTATTTTCTCTCCCTTTCTCCCCTGAATCTCCCTCTTCTTTTCCATACATCTCTTTCCTTTTCTCTTTCTTTGTCTCTTTCTCTTAGAACAAGTAGAATGAAGATGACATGAAGCAGACATTGAATTAGGATGAATCATGGGGTGATTTGAAAATGTTCTGCCATGTTTAACTTCTGGTCTCTGTCCTCTGTTTTGTAGACTGTATCTGCTCTCATCACAGGAGCCTACCTTTTACACTACTTGTGATACAGGCAACACTTATGTGACTGCCTCAGCACCCCAAAAATTGACTCTTTAGGAATTTTTTTTAACACCTAACAGATTGTTAGCTTTCTAAAGATTCAAAATTCACACATAGGTCCATGTTAATGGGAAAGTGATACCGAAGGCTTGGACACAGAATTCAAATTGCCCAGTGGGTTAATTTTGTATTTTAGTTATGTACATGTGTTTTTCACATCAGTCAAAACAGAAAACCCAAAGTCATAGAGATAAAAACACACACATAAAAGGAATACCTTTCAATGTTCTATCAGAACCCTCTCTTCTACAGCTTACACAATAAAAACATTTTATGGCAAATAATTCTAACAACCAAGGGAATGGAAAAAGAGTTTTAGCAATCCTCCTAAAGTCACATAGGAGGGAAGAGGTGAAAATGGGATGCAAGTTCAAGCCTATCTTGATGCCATGGTCCTTCCTCATTCAAAGAGAATCTCTGAGAAATGAGATAAGTCATCACAACCATTGGCCCAAATAGCTAACTACACACACACACACACACACACACAGAGAGAGAGAGAGAGAGAGAGAGAGAGAGAGAGAGAGAGAGAGAGAGAGAG
>NW_021604646.1:1222038-1225069 GCF_004785775.1 Grammomys surdaster | reverse complement strand
GAGAGAGAGAGAGAGAGAGAGAGAGAGAGAGAGAGAGAGAGAGAGAGGGAGGGAGGAGGGGAGATTCACTCAGGATATGTGACAGGAATGAATGGAAAATACAAGACAAAAAACATAGCAATAAAATAGATGCTGAATAATTGCAATTACTTTGTCAAACTAAATTTTAGATATAAATTCAGGGTTGGAATTATAAAATTGTTTCCCATTCTTTGACACTGCCTGTCATCTCTGGGTGATTTCAAGACCCTCAGATATTCTCTTCAGTCCTCTGACAACTTATTTTACATCATTTATGCCAGAGGCAATTTTACGTTTAAGTTTACAGTTAATAAGAATATGTCTCTTACAGTGGTATTTATTCTTTAACCCTTTCGTGTGGAGTATAAACGATGCTCACCCACTATTCAAAAGGGTGAGTCACCTCCCCTACTCTGCAGCTATCTGTACTTCTTCCCTTGGGTGTACTGATTTGCTCAGGACCTGCCTGCTCTTGAGACATCCATTCAGTCTTTTTAAGACAAACTCACTGGGATGAGCCTTACTCCAGTCATCACCTGCACAATCTTGAGGTCAGTCTCTTCACTCTTTCTTTTGCACAGCAGCCTTTGGTTGAGGACCAGATGTGAACTCAAAAGAAACTACAAGTGAAATGGGAAAAATTACTACACAAACCTAAACACCTAGCAATAAATAAGAAATAGGGAAGAAAGAAAGAGGAAAAGGGAGGGAGAGGGGTAGAAAGAGAGATAGATGGGAAGAGACAGAGGAAGAGGGAGTGAGGAGAGAGATAGCAGGGAAGAAATAGGAAGGGAGAGAGACTTAAGGGAAACAGAGAAATAATAGAGTGGGAGGGAGATAAGAAAGGCTGTTAGAGGGGAAAAAAGAAGAGAGAGGGAAGAGAGGTCTCTTTGGCAATGCATTACTTGCATGTAACTGTCTTTGCCCAACACTGAAGCTTTTATTTCTCTCTTTCCTCACAAGGAATTATTGTATGTAGGGTCTATACTTGTTAATCTTGAATATTTGTGTCCCTCCCATAACCATACTCTGAATTCGTAAATAGTAATGAGATGTTATTTGAGTGTGAGTCCTTTAGAAGTGATTAGGTTTGGATCTGGCAATAAGAATAGAGACTCCTGATGGGACCAGTATCTTTATAAAAGAAGGAGAAAACCTGAACTATTCTTTCTATCTCTAGAAGACACTTTAAGAAGCTAGCTGTGACAAGGTACAGTAGTATAAGTCTTTAATCCTAGTACTATGGAGGCAGAATTGGATCTTTGTGACTTCATGGCCAGCCTGGTTTGTATAACCACTTGTTGGTCCAGCCAGGGGTATAGTGAAACCCTATGGAAAAGAAAAAAGAAAAGCTGGGTATCTATATGACACTCAAGAAGAAAGGCTTTGCTAACAACCTGACTGTTCTGCATCCCTGGTCTCTACTTCCAACCACCAGAACTAAACTTGTTCTTGAAAAACTTCTGTTTCCTGTTGAATTCTGTTACACAAATATGACCTGATATCATGGCCATGAGTCACTCCAGGATGAAAATGCATTTACTTACCTGTCTTGTATCCACTTACCCAACAATTTTACAGATAGATAATGTGTTATAAGTGGTATTAATACAGCAATAGGGATGCTCAACTAAGTAAGAGCCAACAGAGGATGCTACAAATAAATCTCACATCCCTGAAATTTCTATTCTTCTTGCCATTAAATGAATTACTTGTGCTTCATGTGTGATAGCTCACATTTAAGATAGAAAGCCAAATAGAAAAGGTGGTATCTATGTTATTTTTTCTCTTTAGGAACCTAACTGGGCATTTATTTTCCACTTACTCAGCAACTAGACGCTTTTAAATTGATGTTGCTTTACTCCTGATGGCATGCTTAGGAAGAAGATTAAAGGGAATGTGTGGTCCACCAGACAAGTTTCTGTTCATTTTGATTATACAGAACACAGTTGATTATTATAGGCTTGGACAATTAAGGTCTCAGAGCTACATTGTAATTAGGACACTTTCAAATGTACATTTAACAAATTTTTCTAAGGGAATGTCTTAAATCCCTTCACAAAGTTTTACTTATTTCAAGCTCTGTTTCTTCATCTTTTTCTCTCTTTTATTTTTTTCCTACGAAAGGGAAGTAAAATTCTGTGCATTCTCTAATTTGAAAAGTAAGGAAAGTATTTAATATTGCAAACTGGGATACTATAGACTCTCATAGTGGATTCTCCGTTGTGGAGTAATTGCAACCTAATCATTAATCATGTCAAAAGGGAATGTTAAAATGGAAACTTCCCTGAAGATTCAAGACATTGCCAAGTTGGGAAATTGTAATGGAAATTGTTAAATGACCCCATCCTACCAAAAGCCGTGGGAAATTAAAGGAGGGCAGTTTTTGATAAAAGTTAATAATGTAGTATGAGTCTAAGACAGGGATATGGAGGAGAATTTTATTCTCACAAGTGTAGGAACCTCAGTAGTACTATTCTGAAATTTACTACAAGTCTCTTAAAATTTTGGTACTATTGTATTAAGGCTTCTGATATGTTGACATCCTTCTCAAAAAAAAAAAAAAAGAAAACAATAAAATCTATAAGATGAAGGCTCCCTAGAATGCTTAGTAATAGAACAAGTTTGAGGACTATGTATTGCTTGACTTACGCTTTTAGAGATAATATATGAATATGTTGTATATGCTAGACCTGGTACCATAGGCATATGATCTTAGCTATTTGGGAGATGGAGACGGGATGATTACAAGTTCAAAGCCTGCTAGGGCTATAGAGTGAGTTCAGGGCCACCCTGGGCAACTTAATCAGACTCTGTCTCAAAATCCAAAGAAAAAGAGAGGGACTGGATGCTAGCTCTGTAGTAGAGGGATTTCCTAATTAATATGAGGCCAAAAAATAAAAAAGAAAGAAAGAAAGAAAGAAAGAAAGAAAGAAAGGAAGGAAGGAAGGAAGGAAGGAAGGAAGAAAGAAAGAAAGAAAGAAAGAAAGAAAGAAAGAAAGAAAGAAAG
>NW_021604646.1:1139907-1222028 GCF_004785775.1 Grammomys surdaster | reverse complement strand
AAGAAAGAAAGAAAGAAAGAAAGAAAGAAAGAAAGAAAGAAAGAAAGAAAGAAAGAGAAAAAAGGAAGGAAGGAAGGAAGGAAGGAAGGAAGGAAGGAAGGAAGGAAGGAAGAGGTGGAGAGAAAGAAAACAAACTTTACCTAATAATGTCACTGAAGAAAGATATGGAATAAGTCTTAGGTCATTTTAACTGGAGTTGCTGTGAATGCTGAGCAGAAATTAAACCATCATGATATGGAGGACAAGCCAGTTTCCAACCAAAACAGAGACAGTCTGTTTGGCCAGAAATCAGCAGAAAAAGTGAGTTTATTCCATGACATACCTAGAAGATACCAAACAATAATAACTTTCTTATGTGCTTTTACATACCTCAATCCCAGTGAAAAAAAAGTTAAAGAAAAAAAAAATTACGCCCTGGGAAAGAAGAAGACAGTTGGCTACATGATTTTCTGAAACTGAAAAATATCTGAGCCAGTTTGCGACAAAGAGATATTTTAATCTTAATAGATAATTGAATTGGTCTGTTATATTCGGCTTCTAATGGAAGACTGTGTCGTGTGACATGACCTCAGAACTATTCACAGAGTTTAAGACTAAAAAGGAAGTTCTGAATGGCAGATACATTTATCTCACAGCAGGAGAAGTGGTTTGCATTGGGGGTACAAAGGGAAGGACCACAGACAAATGGAAAGGTGATATCTTATGCGTCTTCACTCACTGTAATGATTACAAAATTATGGGATCATTAACCAACAGATGGGGAGGAAGCAAGCACTCATAACCCAAGGGGACAGACAAAGTATCTAACAGATATCTGTGATGAGTCTGGAGCTCTGAGTCAGAGATTTGATGGACTGCAAATTTTTAAAACAAGCATCTCCAAGCCTGTATTCCCATATGGTAAGGCTCATTCAGAAATTTGAGCCTAAATATGTAAGTTTACTTGATATTGATATGCAGTTTGTGGTGGTCTACAGTAGAACATTTCTTGTTTCTTCACCTAAATATTGCATAGTTTCTACATTGTTTAGATATCTTCCTTTCTCACAAATGGTCAAGTTCATAAAAGCTCCAGAGATTAATGACCCAAGGCCTAGCACATTGCCTTCTTAGACTGTGAATCCTCACCTTACTAATCTTTTTTTCATCTATTGTCAAAGCCAGTTTACACTGCAACATCCCATGGGCATTCTGTAATTTCCTGAAATTGCAAGGAAAATAGTAACGAGGGAGTCTTTGCAGACACCTTAAGAGAAACTGTATCAAGAGGCAGCATTTAGCTATCTTCCTTTGTCCTGCATGTTAGTTAAATCACTTCCCACAGAAATATAGTCCATGAAAATATATGTACTGGTCTACTAAAAGCTAAGGTGGAGCAGAGTGTGAAGGATGCACTGAACAACAGTGAACTGAGTACTTCCTTTGAGTCAGACCATCTGATAAGAAGTAATTTTAATATTCTATCTCACTCACACCTGTACATCTCAAAGGACGAGTTGTCATATCAATTTTATAGATGAGAAAAATGATCCCAGGGGTTGGATTGACATCCAGGCAGTTGGTGATGAAAAGTGGAATAAGATTTCCAGTCAGTGCTTTCTGGACCCAGAGCTGGTGTCCATTAGCATACTGTATGTGGGAGGTGAGTTCATCCTTTGACTTAATTCTCAAAGTAGTCTTGTGAGGAGAGCTATCCATGACACCTATCAATAATAACTGTCAAGCTCTCTCCTTCTCTTGTTCCCAGAATTGATCTGGATAGCTTAACAAATTACATTTGCTTTGTGCACTATAAAGACTTAGACTGCTCTGAAGGTTCCTCTATGCTGGTATGGATTCCTTTACCATTTGTCTTCACCAAACATCTAAGCCAGCTTCACACTTTAGGATTTCTTAAAATCAGTTGATAGATATACTGTCAATCATAAACTGAGGAATAGACAACTCAGAGAGATGAAGTCATAAACAGAATCAGAACTACATAGTATAGAGTGTATAGAGTGCAACTCTAAGTCCTCCTAATGATTAGCACATCTCAGGCCTTCTGTGATATTGGGGGGAAGGATAGGTTTTGGTAGAATCATAATAAAGCACAAGAGTAATCTGTGACGTTTAAAATGTGTGAATAATCTGTGAACTGTCAAGGAAATCTACCCTGATCTCTATTCATAGAAGTAAGAAAGTTCAGCCTTCCAATTTGGGTCATAAATATATAAATTTGAAGAATTCAATGATAATTTTATCAAACACAAATCTGTCAACTCTCCTTCAGAGACAACTAATGGGGAGGGGTGTGCTTTTACTTTCAGATCCATGTCTGTTTCCAATAAAAACTGTCTAAATAGCTAGAGAATAGCTTTCTCTAAATAGCTAAAGAAAAATAGTATCTGGTAAGACATTTCTTGCTACACCTAGAAGAGGCCATTCCATAACAATCTCATTTTTGGCCTGCTCTCACATAAAGAACTGAGGCTCATATGTGTGAATGGTTAGTCATCTGGAAGTAGCACTACTTAAGAAGGATTAAGATGGGGTGGCCATGCTGGAACAAGTGTGTCACTAGGGGTAGGCTTTGAGGTTTCAAATGCTCAAGCCATGCCAATGTTTCTCTTTTCCTTCAACCTATGGATCTGAATGTAGAACTCTTATCTCCTTCTCCAGCACCATGTCTGCTAGCGTGCCGCCATACTTCTTGTCACGATAATAAACAAAACCTCTGAAACTACAAGCAAGCCCCAATTAAATGCTCTCTTTTATAAGAGTTGCGGTGGCCATGGTGTCTCTTTATAGCAATAGCAAACTGACTAAGACAGGTTGTGAAGATGACAATAAAGTCGTAACTGTGGCAATAATGATATGGCAGTGGTGATAATAAAGGTGATGATGGTGATGATGGTGATGGTGATGGTGGTGGTGGTGTGTATTATGAAGATGATGATTACAATCATAGTAAGTAGTACAAGAAAAAATGATTTTGCTAATAGTGTGAATAAAAATAATCTTTGATGAACATAGGATGGTAAACTTTGATATTTCCAAGAATATCATCAATAACCTTACACAATCTTAATATTTTTGTAGTTACCCAATGCTTCCTTTGTAGAAAGTAAGTACATTGATTATAATGGTAAATTGTCCAAGAAATTGTTGAGTTTCTAAGAGGAAACCAAAGGCTAGAATAAAATTACCAAATGGGCAAGAAGGCTATGTACAAGGCCTGTTGGAGGAAGAGCCATCTAACTGCCCACAGCAAAAAATCAGTTACAAAATAGGCTAGATATCCAACACAAGAATTCTTTCCTGTTTTCCAACAAAAAGTTTGTTTCCAATGTGAAAGAATTGATGGATGTTTCTTATTTCTGCGTTTTCTGTAGTCGGCAGTAAACAACACATTCCATTTCATTCTTTTCTATGTCTTATCAATAACAAGATTGCTTCTCTCTGCTTTCTTGTAAGTACCTGAGATCAGGATCCTGTTTATAGCTTCTACAGCAGTGGGATTCCTTTCTGTCTAAAGAAAAATAGCAGAAGGCTTGAAAGAGAAATTTGTGAAGTTTAAGTGTTGGCTTCCCCACAGATTTGCAGTGTGGCCTTGGGCAATTTTCTTGAACCATCTGGGTTCAATAATATCCATTTTGCAGTATATATTCCCTGTCTTCCATCTTCATTCTTTTCTTTTATAGTCTAGTGTTTCTCATGTATGATGACAAGGATTTTGAAGTTACATAGGATTGCTGTGGTTTCCCTGGTCTATGTGGTGGTCTTTGCAGCCTATGGAGAAGATCTTGAAGATTACTATCCTACTATGCATTGTGATTTGGTTATAGTCT
Source organism: Grammomys surdaster (assembly GCF_004785775.1). Taxonomy (NCBI): domain Eukaryota; kingdom Metazoa; phylum Chordata; class Mammalia; order Rodentia; family Muridae; genus Grammomys; species Grammomys surdaster. Next base: position 1,218,198 of record NW_021604646.1, on the reverse strand, counting down.
ATAACCAAGTAAGAATGAAAGCATGTCCCAACCACGAGATAAAGATATTCTTTAAAAAGAAGAGGCACATGGCTTCCTATATGGCATATAAGAGATTTAGAAGTCTCAACTGCATCCTAACAATAGAGATGAGTAAAAGCGTGTGAGAGCATTGGGAAGGGCATTTGCCATGGAGTCGAAGGATAGGAGTTTAATTTTCATGGTTAATATGGTGGAAAGAGAGAACTGAACTTCTCAATTTGTCTTGCAATATTCATGTGGGCACAGTAACACACACACACAGACACACACACACAGACACTGACACACACACACAAATGCACATAGATATACAGGCACCCAAAACGTACATCCATACAAGCATACATATGTAAAAATATACGTGTACATATGCACATAACCACACATACATAATACATAGATACACAAATAAATTAAAACATTTTAAAAAGGTAAACAGGTTGTAAAGTGAGCAATGCCTTTTGGATCCATCAAAGAATTGATGGCACAAGGCAAATTACAACCTCTAAACATGGAGAGATAGTTAGAAATAAATGGCAGAGCAAAAATTTAATAGCAGAATTCTCAGACAAAACCAATGTTCATTGACAACATCCTAAACTGCAACTAGTAAGTTACTGGAGGCTTAGTGTACCTAACTCTGAGAGCCAAACTCTCCGATGTGATGAAAACATAGGAAGGCTCCGTTCTTTTCTTAGTTTTACTTTCTTGATCTCTACCAAGTCTTCATTGTGAACACTGGAGAATGATTCTTTTATGCAACCTGCATCAGGAAGAGAAGGCAACCAATTTGAAATATGTCAAACCTTCTGTTCTTTTTTAACAAAGCCTGTGCTCAGGGAAAATAGTTTAAGCAGAGTCCACTCTAATGCAGTTTTATGGGAGAAGAGTGACCTAGGAGAAGGCATTTCCAACTCCAGTCCTCTCTAAACAACCTAATACACTCAAGGAAGGAAGAATTAAAAAAGGAGAGTCACTGGTGAAGTTCATGACCTGAAGGCACTAGATAAATTACAAGGCAAAAATCAGAGTTTGAAAGGATTGAGCCAGCATCAAAAGTATATTTAAATATGATGAGGATATTTGACCTAGTATTTCAGAGATCTCTGATGAATATGCTAAGTGCCCTGATGGAAGATGTAAACTTCATGTAAGAACACATTAACAGTGCAAGTTGGGTGATAATGGTTCTAAAAAAAAATCACAGAAATGAACAACAGAAGTAAAAAAGACTTTTGAAAGGGTCATGTATAGGTCACATGTAGGTTGGAAATGGCTCAGGAAATAATCACAGTAGTAGAAATTATAACAATGGAAACTTCCAAGCTTAACAACAAAGAGGAAAAAAACTAGAAAAATACACTCTGTAGCAATTTCAGAACAGTAATATATGCATCATAGGAAACTCAGAGAGAGAGGAAAGGCATAAAGCAGTTGGCAAACTACTAATAACCAAAAATTCCCTGAATTAATCTGTTAATTAATCTGTTAGGAACCCATACAAAACTGGGACAGTACCAAGCAGAAAGAAATGTCCAAACAACTACACGCAGATTTGTCATACTAAACTTTCCAGAAACCAAAGATAAAACTAAGAACATTGAGGAAAGCAAGAAGGAAAAATAATACACTGAACATATGGATGGAGGAGCAAATTAACTAAAAGGATATCCATTTCCACTCAGAAATGGTATAAACAATAAGAAAATAGAATATGTACAGACACGGCATCCCTCTTTGAAAGGACACTAAAAGATTTTAAGATAAATTAGACCTTGGGGATTCATGTTCAAGAATATGTCTTGTGGGAAATATAGAAATAAAAAATTTAACAAAAGATATGTAAAAATAAATATAGTTTTTTCTCTTTAAAGAACTTATATATTTCCAATGTATGGTGTGTATGCACACCTGTTTGTGCAGGAACATGTGTGTGCAAGCATGTATAGAGGCCAGAGGGCAACGTAGAATGACTTCTTTGGCTGCTTTGAGCCTATTTTGTGTGTGTGTGTGTGTGTGTGTGTGTGTGTGTGTGTGTGAAAGGGTCTCACAAAGAACTTGAAGTTCATGATTTAACTATTCTAGTTGGACAAATGAGTTTCAGGAATGTACCTATTTCTGACTGCCCAGCAGAACTGAGGTTCCAGGCTTACACCACCACAGCTGGCTTCTTATATGAGTCTTGGGAACACAAACTCAAAAACTCAAGTGTAGCACATACTCGATCAACTGAGCTTTTCTCTGGCCCCTAGTCTTTCTCATTCTTAGTAGGCCTAACAAAGAAATAAAATCTAAGCATAATAATAGGAATAATTCCTACATAGTTATGCCATATACACACATGTTGTACTATATGTAATTAAAATGAGTGGAAATTATGATGCAAATGATACTAGGGATGTATTAGGGTTGTTTGTAATTATAAGATACTTTCACTGCCTGTGATGCTGTATAGTGTTTTCTGAAAGCTGTGTTGGCAAGCTGTTAGTGAATATTTCAAACAATAAGGCAATTACTAAACAAGACAAAAATTAAACACAGTTGATACAATAAAAATAAGAATAAGAGGAACCATAAAATATTCAATTAAAACCATTACCAATAAAATTGTGAAAGATACAAGCAGAAAGACAGTTTTAAGCCAACAAACATGAAAATAATAAACATAGCAAATAAGAATTTAGGTATAGCAATGAGCATGTTAAATTTTAATGGTCTAACCACAAGGAGACCTATAGAGTAAACTAACCAGGGACCATGGGGGCTCACAAAGACTAAACTACCAACCAAAGTGTAAACACAGGCTGGACCTAGGATCCTTATACAGATTTGGCAGCTATACAGTTTGTTCTTCATGTTGGTCTCCTAAAAAGTAGAGCAGGGGCTGTCTCTGACTCTCTTACTTGCCTTTAGATCCCTCTCCCATACCTGGGCTTCCTGATTCCAGCATTTTAAGAAATAACATCATCTCTTTGAGATTGCCCTTTTTGTATTGCAAAATAAAATAAAAGTGGAATAAGAAAAAAATTAATGGTCTAAATATTCTAAATAAAAATGCAAAGAATGAATCAAAATCAGGATTCAAATACATATTATCTATAAAAACAGTCTTCAAATAAGAACTATAATAAATAGGCATATAAAGGTACCTATGTTCGCCGCAAGATTTCAAGAGAAGTTACAAATGACAAAGAAGGACAACGTATAAAAATAAAAAAGTCAATAGTCCAAAAGGAGACAAAACTTCTATCTGTATATGTACTTGACTATATACTGTCAAAATAAATGAGACAGATACTAATAAAACTTTTAGAACAAGTAGATGGATTTACTGTTGTAATCAGATACTTTAATTTTCTTCTATTAAAAACAGAACAGATCTTGTGGGCATAAAACCAGGACATAGTCAAACTCCGCAGTATCAGACAAGATAACTGATGCCTATAGCCTGCTCCCTTCAAAAGGCAAAACTCCTTATTCTTTGGAGCTCACCTGGAGCATTCAATACAAACCACATTACCTGCTGTAAGAACTCTTTTACAAATCGAAGAGAATAATAATTATGCAATATCAACAGTCATATCACAAAGGAATTGAGTTAGAAATACAAAAAAAGACAGTAGAAAAATTCCAAAACATTTAAAAATTAAACAATGCATTTCTATTATCACATGGATTGACAAAGCATTCTCAAGAGGAATAAAAGTGTTTGAATTAAACTAAAATAGAAATATAATATCAAAACTTATCGCTAAGACAGTAAGTGCTTAGAATAAAATGTGCACATCGAGTGTTCCAGAAAATGAGAAAGACTGAAAATAAAATCAATCATCCAAATTTTCATCTTAAAAGACTGGAAAAATAAAAGCAAATTAAAATCCAAAGTAAAGAAGTATCAAAAATTATAGAAGAAGCCAATAAAATCTAAGATGCAAAAAAAATACAATAGAACAAAAAGCAAAACAGTAGCAAAACTGAAAATTCTTCTTTCGAATAAATCTAAGAGAAACAAAGCAAATGTCAGGAAGGTACAATACTGGTAGTGAACTCTTGTGTAAGTAAGTGATCTGGTAATGTTGTTAGTGGGGTTTCACCAGCAAATTCATGACCATGTAGACCATAAATAGTCTTGGTAGGTCTAAAAATTACACATGCACGGGGTTAAAAGCTATGTAAGAACTCTGTGTACTTAATACCCAATTATTCTATTAGCTTAAAACTTCTCTAAAAAATATTTTTTGAGTTAAATATATCTACAGACGAACAAGGTGAAATGTATCAGAAAAAGAACAAAAACCTACCTCTGGCCTCAGTAAGCCTGCACAAGTGTATTCACCAATGTGCATACACTCATGCATATGCATATGAAATACATATGCAAGAATAATAATATTCAGTGCTGAAGTATTTATTTTGCATCTCATGCCCCAGGAACATTTGTGGATGGCCTGATTGAGTTTCTGAGAGAGTAAGGTCTGTGCCAAGATGGAAGAATCATACATACACTCAGTACTGAGTTACTCTGCCTCGCACATTATCCCTTAACACACGATGCCCTGTTTGTTTGTTTTCTGGACCTTGTTTAGAAATGCAGATCCACAGAAGTGCCTGGGACTGTAGCATCAGAACAAAACCAAGTTCGTCAATGAAATATGGGGTATACCTCTAGATCTGCACTGCTGGCATTGTAAGCCAAATACTTTTGTGATGAGAATTTTCTGTACAAAGTAGGAAGTTTAACAAAATACTACCTACAGGTCAATAGCCCCTCTGTACAGTGATGCTCAAAATGTTCTGAGATCTTGCTAACTTTTCCCTGGAGACAACTTTACGCTGTTAAGGCACAATGACTTGTATGCAACCTGCCACCCCAGAGCCTGACAGTCAATTGTATGACTAAAGTTAACCTTCCTTTAGCTACTGAATACTTTAGTTTTCTGTCATTGTGTCCTTTTCAGTCTGACCTTTCTTAGATGTCAGTGATCACTCTTTGTCACAGATAGATCAACAACAGAACAAAATGATACTTCACAGAACTAATGTGATTTTACAAAAATGATGGCCCCATACACAACTCTAAATAATATGTCTTGATCTATGAGACCAAAAACATGTTGATGCTCAACAGATCCCAGTCTCTCTCATTTTGCCCATCTTAAGGTTAAAATGATCCAAACTTCATTTCTTCTTAATACCCCCTAGAAGAATCGCAGCATCCCAATACCTTTCTCAGATTGCTCCCAAAAACTGATTTAAAAACAAAACAACAAAACTTAAGAGGTTCCTGTTCCAGAATGGAACTATTTTCCCTGTATGTAGTAAGCAGACATTTTGGAACACCTGGACCAAAAACTACGTCCCTTTATTTTTGTCTATATAGTTTGTGCTTCTCAGATACAACCTAAAAATGATTTTTGTTGACTATGAAAGCTTGGAATATGCTCTGTGGACTGGGTCCATCAATTCCTTTGTTCTAAACAGCATTATGATGCCACAGATATACATAATAATGCCTCAGAATTTGATATAATATAGAGTAGAATTCATTTCAGATTCCAGAAATAGACTTTCTATTTTGATTCTTAAAAGATGAATGTATGCATTTGCACATACATTTGAGATATGTATATATATTTATATGTGTGCGTATATATCTATATACATTTATGTATGTAATTATATGCATTAGTGATAAATGTATGACTGACATGTAGCCATCTAGATCAGTGGTCGAAGCACAGAAAACAAGAGTAACATTTTTGTCCAATCTGCAAAAAGCACACATACACAATTGCAGCCCATCTTGGAAGGAAAAAAAATTGTACTTTTCTGCTTCTAATGGCTTGATAATAGCCATTATCAGCACAATGTAAATGAAAAGAAAATAAAAGGAGACATTTTTATGTACTGCCCATTAAAAGCAGCATGCATATAAACTCATGAACTTTGAAAATAAACAAACATACTGGTTGCTAGAGGAAAGCTCGATTTTGTTTCTAGTCCTATGGATGGATAGTTTGTCATTAAAAAGATAGAGCTGTTTAAGCTGTCCCAAGGGAAAGACTTAAAGTGGGATAAAAAAGAGACCAGTGGAGTATGCAGACCTGAGCCAATTGTAAATAATTGCTATTCTATCCAGAACGAAAAGAGATCATGTTGAGTCATGGCCATCAGCCACAAGAAGCACAGTGATGCCATGGCGGTGTCATGCCCCTCAGTGGCCCATGGGGTCAAAGGAAAAGGCTGAAGAGTCCTTGTCTTCACTATGTGATAAAATGGCTTTTAAAGAACTATGTATTTTCCTTTCTGGTTTGCCATTTGTCCTTGTTTATCTATAGAATTTTGTCTGTAAGTCATGCAATGAAATTAAAGGTTAATTCGTCAAGCTGCTTATCTTAGCCTCTCTAAATAGGCAAAAGTTCCATAAGGCTGTTTCATATGAATCTGTAGAAAAGGCAATGATGGTTGGATCTTCATTCATAGAGGTTTTGCCTATATAGCATGCATAATACGTGCTTAGTAGATGCTCACTATATGGCCTTTGTCTCTCCTTTGTAAAGCACAGACAAGAATATGACTTAGATTTCATGACTATGGTGGGGATTATATGAGCAAGTCTCCATGAAAGAAGGGGGAACAAAGAAATTTCCCAGTAACAAGAGCCATTGCTCTCAACACTGCTGTTATAACCATTCAAATCTCAATAAATATGGATAGTTTGTGTTACTAAAACAGCCAACATCACCAGGGTGGAATACAAATGATACACCTTCCATTCCTTATGCTTTGGAGTAATGCCATATACTAAAGAATGTTAAATGGGAGCTGACAGAGGAGTTTGTGAGGAAGTGCACATGAAAAAGGTGAAGAGTAAGACTCTGGAGATAAATATTTAGCATCCAGACTTGGTGTGAGAAAGAAAAATCTGAGGATAATCCATTCTTCTTTTAAAAAATGGAAATAAAGACTCAGGAGAGATAGGACTTTACCCTTGTGCTCATTGATCTATACTGTGGATAAAGGGAAATGATAAACTCTAGCTAGTAGCTGGTATAATGGTTATTTCTAGTTGTCAGCTTGACTACATCTGAAATGAACCACAATCCAGAATTGGAGGAGACATCTGTGATCCAGATTTTGAGGCTGGAAGATAAACTCTAGCTAGTAGCTGGTATAATGGTTATTTCTAGTTGTCAGCTTGACTACATCTGAAATGAACCACAATCCAGAATTGGAGGAGACATCTGTGATCCAGATTTTGAGGCTGGAAGATACAAGTTTCTGACCTGAATCTTGGTGTGGAGATTTTGATGTATAGTGGCCATAAAAGCTTAGGCCCAGGCAAGGCCTTTAACCCCAGGAGAGTGAGGCAAGAGGATCTTTGAGTTCAAGGTCAGCTTGGGACAAAGCAAGTCTCATATGGAAGTGTGGTGGTACACACCTTTAATCTGGGCCAAACCTTCTGCTGGAGGCCTACATTAGGACACTAGAAGAAGGACGATTCACACTTCTTAGACTGCTTGCACTTACTTGCCAGTATATTTGTTAGAACCTACTTCTACAGAAGACCAGCTAAAAACAACTAGCCTCATGGTACTGAACAACTACTAGATTCTTGGACTTCCTATACCCAGCTGCCCATTGTTGGGTTAGTTGGACTACAGACTGTAAGTCATTGCAATAAATCCCCTCAATATAGAGAGACATTCTATAAGTTCTGTGACTCTAGAGAACCCTGACTAAAGGTTCCTCAAGGACTAAAGTAAAGGAGAAGATAAGAGTGAAATGAGCACTTATAAATTGTGGGACAAATACTAACTGGACAGGACAGAAGCACTGAGATGGTGGAACTTAACCCTAACTTGAGACAACAAAACCAAGGGCTTCTTGGTATGGAAAACGACTTTTAGATTTTAAAGACTATTAGGGACTTTAGAAATAGATGGTAATAGTTTCTGGCATGTTTAAATAGTGACCCATCTTCCTTAATTGTTCTGAGCTTTGATCTCCCTTTCTAGAACATGTTGAAAATAGAATATATGATGTGTTCATATATACTATATGACACAGGTTGTCCTGCCTATCTGTAGACTTTAGTCAAATGTAAATTGAAAAGGTTAAAATACATTTGCATCTTGAGGAGTGAGTATTCAGCTAATCTGGTGACTTTGAGTTCGATTCCTGGAACCATATAAAGATAGGGAGAATTGACTCCAGAAAGATATACACCAACCTTTATACACTCATTGTGGCATGTGCTTCCTTCTTCCTACATATAATACACACATACAAATAACAATAAAATACTTAAATGCATCTATATTGAACTTGCATGGCATTTTTTCCTTTTCATCACTTCTCAAATAATACAAAGCTTTAATGGATAGCATCATTGTATCTAGTGTTATAAGCAATGTGGAAATGATTTAAAGAACTACACAGGAGGAACACATGAGATATATGTCATGACGGTTAATTTCTGTAAGAGACTTGAGCATTCTCGGGTTTTGATATCAAAGGTTTGTCCTGGAATGAGTGCCCTCAGGACACCGAGGGACAACTGTGCTTATGAAATATAAAGATGCTTCATCAAAGTTTATCGCTCATTACCTTTTCCAGCCAATGCCAGGCTTTATTGCCAAGCATTTATTGCCAGTTCCTCACCAGCTCTGGTCTTTGCATTGCAATCTGTTACTCTCTAAAATCCTCATTCTAATGCTCTACAATTTGATGAACAGGGCAAGGCTTCCCTGGCACTGCTTTCTCACTGTCTCCCTCCTCCCTCCCTCCCTATTTTGCTATTCATGCCTCTGCCTTAAAAGGCCAGAGGACCTGCTGAGTATAAGAGGGCAGGTTTAATGCTGGGCGTACACCCACCAGGGACTACTTCCCAGACTGCAGTTTCTCCCTTTATAATTGAAGGGGAGCCTTTGAAATGTTCTTGGGGCTTTCTCTGAAGTTGAAGCTAACCAGTTTCTCCTGCTGCCTCACAAACCTTTAATTTGTCAGTAAAATGGTTCAGTTTACTTATGACTACTTGGGGTTTTTCATTCTCCAGCAGCAGCTGAAATGGAGCCTGGCGAGCAATGCCTATTTTTATGAAACTCCCTTGCACGAAACTCAGGCTATCTCTCAGTGCTGCTTCAAGGAGAAATGAATGAGTGGTTTCCTTCAAGGACACCTCTGGGTACCTGGGGATTTAAGTTTCAGCATTTATTTCATCTAGGGATGAGGATGTGTGCTGCTTTCTTCTAAATATCTACAGCTGAATCTCAGTGTTAATTTTTCTCATAGCATGGTCAAATCTTCCCAGTTGTACAACTTAGGAAGTTGCCTGATTACATTTTAAGTCTTAGCTTTCCTATCTATATAATGGGAATAAAATAGAAGCTATGAGCAATCTGAAAGGAAAACAAACAAACAAACAAACAAACAAAGTAAAAACAAAACCAAAAACTGTAACACAGAATATCTCACTAATGGTACAAATGTAATAGTGGTTGCGTAATTTCAGAATTGGAGGAAACTGTAGTTTTACATATATCCACATATTCCAGATTTTATAATCAATGGAATAGAAATCTATGGTATGAACGTTGGCACTCTCATTTTTTTTGAGGGAGCATAGAAGCCTGTAGCTATACATCTAAATCAAAGTGAGGTTTCTTTTTTCTTCTTCTTCTTCTTTTTTTATAATGTACAAATCCACCTCCTACAAGCTTGCATTTTGACATTTGAAATCTATGAAATTGAAGCTTCAATAATGAAGAAACTAAAATACCACTTATAGTATTAGCTCAAGGACCACTCTGCAGCTACTAGTCAAGAATGTCTTAGGAAGAGTTTCAGTGTTCATTAAGCACCTTTCATCATTCCTCATAAATTCTGTGAGAGTTGAATCTGGGTATTTCCTGAGATTTACTCCATGTATGATTCAAGTTACCTGACTGCTCCATCTTAAACAATAAGCCAACATTCTTTACTTTTCAGCTTGATATGGTCCACTGAAACAGTAGCAACTCTACTGTTTGCACTAAAAAAGGTTGCAGATACTGGGATTAAAAAAAAGAGAAAGGGACTTCTAAGGGTTAAAAATATTGATTTTTCCCCCTCATCACTTATATATAACGTTAACATGCACCCTGTCCCAGGCCAGGTCGAAGAGACAACATACAGATCAATGCAGACAAGTGTGAAAGCACCTTGTTCAGTTGTTTGGTCAGGGATGAAGAGGGGTATCTTTTCAGCCACTCAATCACCAATGCTCTATGTGATCTAAGAAGACCACCCTGAGGAAGAAAAAAGATGAAGCAGTCTTAGAAATATACCAGATTGTTCTGCACTCTAGGGGTTCATAATACCTGTTCCTGAGTAGGTATCTGTGGTCACATAGCAGCCCTGTAGGCATTTTCCTGAGATTACTTCTCAAGGATTCCACAGGGATAAGTGTGCTCTGGTATTTACAGCATCCAGGACCATGTTGAGTATAATAGGAAATATACAGCAGAATCCATAAGCCCTAGCTGACATATGTTACAGAGGGTAGAGAAAAATCTCCGATGAAAGACGTCCAGCAGCAGGGTTTACCTTGTCCCAGCTCCTTGAGCATCCTTTGGCACATCATTTTTGCCTCAATTTCTTAGTTTACAAAATGAGATTTAAAAAAGTTCTCCACTAAGGGATGTTTCTATGAATTCTTATAATCAGCTGACATATAGAAGCTGCTTGGTAAATGCTAGCACCCTCTTTCTCTACTACTCACAGGAGATCTCAGGCATCCCCCTTAGAGAAAAGGAAAATGGGAAATGTGAGGATAATAAATCCCAACATCTGCCTGATGGACCTTTTATCTGTACTTAGAGACAGGGTGTTTATTGAGACAAGGTAGATCTGCAGTGATGCATTATTAATAGTTTGTGGTACGTTCTGTGTGATGAATATCTAGCCCCTAGCTATCTAGCGACAGCTGCTCTCTCTCCCAGGGAACACAACCACATCAAGCCAGAGAAGAAAAATCTAGGCACCAGTTTTCTAGTCCACACTGTTTTGTTTGGGATTATTAGAGGGCTTTCTCCCATTCTTCCACCAAACCAACATCCCTTGCCTTGGTTTAACAACATTTTTTTGTTAGAAGATTTTGTTGGCACAGAGACCACCCTGGCTATTTGCTGAACATCTCTGTTTTCTTGGATGTTTCATGTGGTTTAGATACTAACAGTACAGCAGTAATGCCAACGCTTTCTGGGTAATGTTGCAAAATGCTTGTTCTGAGTAATGATTGGTTGTTTCTGAAGCAATCAGACAGAGGTGATCACAGAGGATGGAAATGTGGTGTTGGGCTGTACAGTCAGAGTGCCGGAGAAACTAAGAGATTAAAGAGATCAGAGGTTCCCACTAGTCCTATTTTACAGAAATGAAAAGGTGAAGGAGTATGCTAAAGGTGACACCATAAATTAAAAACTGAAAAAAAGATAAGAGGTGTGGGGCTCACTGCCATGCATTCATATTTATTAAGGTAGAGCAAGACTTCATTTGATGAATATGCAATGTGGGATTTTGAAAGGATGTGCTAAAGCAAGACTCCTATCCCATACTAACTCTTCTGTACCCCATTGCTGAGTTCCCAACAGCAAGTGTAGGACGACACCTTCCTTTGTCTAAATCTGAACTGACTGGAGCAATAGAAATATCACTGCACTTGCAGCCTATCTAGTTGTTGCTTGACAGCCATCAAAGATGCCTTCAAAAGGTTAAAAATGTCACACAATGGTTTCACTAGCTTCAGAGTTAATTTTTCTATCTTGGTTCATTCAATGATTTATGGGAAATCCAAGACAGGTAAAGATGCATTATTTGCTGCAAACTACATGAAGTAGGATAAAATATATTCCAGGGCATCAGATTCTATTGAATATTGTCTGATCATTTTATGACTCAGGGTTTTTTTTTTTTTCATTTTCATTGACTTATAATTATACCAGTTTGGTAAAGAACATGACCTTCAGTGATGATCTCAGTAAGGCTGGTAAGCAATGTGATACATTCCTATACCATGAAACACACTTACATCATGATTCAGCCCTATAATATCATATATTCTTGCATCATGCTATATCCCTACATTATGGTATATCCCTACACTATGACACCCCCTACATCATGATGCAACTACACACTTTCCAGAGTTTAATGCTGATTATAGGCATTAACTAACTATGTAGCAGAAGTGGGTTAATAGAAGTGGGTTAACTAGATAGAACAACCTGGGTACAATTTTCTTAGCTGTTGGCATTGAAAAAATCAGGTTGCTATCACTAATTCCCCTCTCTCTTGTTCTGCCAACTTTACTTTCCTTCTACACTAAAACATTCAGTGGATGGCTTAAATCCCAGCATTTTCACAGCTCCAAAGATGAATTAGCCTCTATGTTCATGATCTATATATGATCTACCCTAGGGATGCGTGGGAAGAAAGTGACACGCAATGACTTATCTGAAATGTTGACATCTTCAATAGCATAATAGGAGGGCATGACCTTTGTGATTTAATACTCTGAGATAGGAACTCGTAGCTGACTTAGTTGTAGATAGGTTGGAATGGTTGCACCACTTCCCATCTATTGATAATTTTATGAGTAAAATTCTCCTGCCTGGAAGTCAGATGTCTCTAGAGAAAACGATCAGACCAGATCCATATTTCCTAAGAATCACTTTCTTCGTATGTGTGGACGTGGACATGAAGAAACACTGGTTTGTCTGTGGGAGATGCACCATTAGGATTCTATCTGGGACATACTTCTAAGAAGTCTTCCGGTTATACCCACCCAACTCAAACCTCATACTCTTTTGTGAGGTAACACATCAAGTGTTTGCTGCTGTGCTTTGAGTATTTCTCTTCTCCAAGACTACTAATACGGAAATGTCATCACTGTGTGAACAGTATTACAAGATTTGCCTTTAAGAGGTGATTAAGACAAGCATACTCCTCCTCTATAAAAAAAAAACTAGTTCAGCCTCTTACTGACCTCTCTGCCACTCATTTTCCCAGCTCTCTTTGTTTGCTGTCGAAACCTTGATATAAGACTACCTGTTATCTGCAATGGTAGGCCAATAAAATCCTGTCCAATTGGTCTTAGGCAGAGTTTCCTATGAGAGCCATACAAAACAAACAACCATTGTTGCTTGTGGGAAGTAATTGCTGGATAAATTGTCAGTGGAGTTATAACAGAATTTGACTAATGCCCTGACAATCTTGAAAGATGTCCAGTATCTTTGAGAAATTTCTACCATGGTAGAGGAAAAGGAGGATTCATGTACACCTACCCTCCCCACCCCCCCACACACACTTTCTTAGGGTTATAAGTCTCTCCTCTGTCTCAGGATGTACTCAGATTCTGTCCTTTCTGTACACAAGCCTTTTGGATCCATAAAACCAGACTTTAGTCTCTCCCCCACCATATTCATGCCTCATATTCAAGGCCAAAGTTACTGCCATTTGCTTCTGGCTCCCATTCTCCTGATTAAGTCAATGAGGACAGATTGAACTTTTCTTTGTTCATTTTTGAGGTTGAAAATCTAGGAGAAAAGAAGAATATTTACTACTATTAATTTGTCTTAGTTTTTTCAAATATGACTTGAAAACACTCAGAGCTTTTTTAAAGCATTTTGCAAATGTTTCTAAACACTGTATAACTAAACAATATTTTTTTCCAATTAAAAATGAAGATACAAAAGTGTAGAACTATTAAATGATTTACATATATGGCAGCTCACAAAAAGTATCACTTGTAGTCTCCATTAATAACTAGGTAGAGAAATGGAGATAAAATATGAAAACTATGGTTATGTAAGTTACAGACTTGTTAGAATTTGAAATTAATGGCACTGGAAACTATGTTAAGCAAAGCAAGTCAGGACAGACTCAGAAAGAGGAACATTGCACATTATCTCCCATATTTGGATTATAGATTATGAATCATCTGTGCATGCATGCATGTCTCTCTCTCTAGTGTGTGTGTGTGTGTGTGTGTGTGTGTGTGTGATGAAATAGAAAGGAGACTTCTGCAATTCTTAAATGTAAAAATCACCCTTTAAAAATTATGCATATGGGGTTAACATAACATGACATGGTAATAAAGAAATTTTAATCAAGGCACAGAGAGACTGTAAAACCTAAAAGAGAGAAAAGATATGACAGGAAAAGCTAACGGCTACTATTGCAGGGAAGAAGGAGACTTATGGAAGGGGGTAGGAGAATAGGAGAGAAGAAGGCTGAAGGTGAACAAGCAAGACACAGAATATGTGAAAATGTCATAATGGAACATATGACTTTGTATGATAGTTTCATAAAATTAATAAAGCACATAAGAGAACTTGGACCTAGAAGAAATGGACCTTTTTGTTTTCCATTTCTGTGTAAAGTTTTTCCTTTCTTCCCTTCTTCATTGCTATTCTTAATGTCTCCATCCCTTATTCAAGGTCAAATTATGCCATTCTTTTGGAAGAAAGCTATGTTGTTACAGTTGATTTCAAATGCCTGATATAGCTAACTTCTCAAAAATAGTTCAAAGTTTTGAAAATGAATCATTTTTTCCACACAGGAAATCAACAGCAAGCCAATTTTCCTGGCATTAAATGGTTTCCTAGATATCAAATCACCAAATGATTTTACTTTGTTCCATCATTTCTCCCTGACAGCATTTTAGAATCACAAAGGTGTCAAGCATTTCTTGAGGAATTCATAATGCTAATCGCCTTGGCTGTTATTTATCAAACTGAACTACTTGCAGGACATCTTTTAAAGCAAATCCTGCAGTCTCCTCTGACCATCACTGCCGCTCTGTCAGGTAAGCACCACTACTTCAGGGTGTCCTATAGAAGCTCAGCCGAGCTCAGCAAGGTTAAATAATGTTCCTAAGGCCATGGATTCAGTGATGAACAGAGCTGGAAAAAGGGGTGTCCAGGCCTAAACAACCACACCCACGCAGTTTTCCATTGCAGAATTTGATCCTTTAGAATGGAGTAGGAAAATGTTATAAGAACCAAAAAGGAAAAGTGCCTAAGATAATCTCCTAAGTATAATACATTCATAGCTGATGTCTTATACATCTCAATGCTTTAAGGGCAGACTTTGCTTTTAAAGTTCTAGTGCAGAGAAAACAGAACAAACTATGCCAGATGGATGAATTTCCATTGCCCTGCAATAAAATGATGAAATTTCAGTCAATACAATTACTGTTCAGTCAGAACCACACTGACAAGCGGGAAGATAGCTGTGGGTCAATTTCAAAGGACATCAGTGGGAGAATATCTGCACGTTACATAGTAAGATCAAGGCTGGAAAATGACCTTGTTTAGGCAGGAGAGTATCATACCATACATTTCCGAATATACTCATGAGTTTTGTCTCTGTCATGGTCAGAAGGTTCTTCTTCATCTTCCCACCTCCCTTTCTTTTGTACAAAAACAGCCTTATGATTTGAGTCTCTGGGAATATGAAGATTTGTAGAAGATCATTTGTTTTATGTTTTTAATATACAAAAGCTGTGTTGCCTCCACAATTTTTAAAATGTAAAAATCACCTTGAAAAAATTGTGTGTATGGGGTTAAATTAAGTATACTGAAACGAATGTTGGCTGGCATATTCCCAAAGTTGATGTATTTGTAGTCATAATGTTTATAACCTTTTAGAGAAGGATTGATATGCGTTAAGCATCTTGTATTCATTATTTCTAATATAATATGTGAAATAATAATATGCCCACTTTTTAGATAGGCAAACTGAGGGTTGTAAGGCTGAAGAACTTGCCAAGGTCAGACTTTTGCATAAATCTTATTAAATGATGCCAAAAATTTTTTCATAGTTTAATCAAAACTGTCTTTCCTCTCTGCTCTCCCTGCTTAGCACATATCTAGTGCTAGCCTGCAGGAAAGCTCATTAGCAGAAGGTCATTTGATGGAGTATTAGTCATGAATGCCACTCATTCTAAAGGATCCAGACAGCCTATATCACAGATCACAGAATCAAATCCAGTTCTAGCAAATATGAAATGTAGATGCCCTGAGATGAAGGTTGTTTGTTAGTTAAGTTTCTCTATGTTGTAAAGACCTAGAGGTCCTCAGTTTACTTCAGAAGATAAAACTAGTAAGTATACCCAAGCCGATAAACTGAATTCTCAATCTGTGTGTGTGTCCACATGTGTGACTTCCAATTTTACAGATGAGTAAAGTGAGGATTAGAGGAGGCAATATTCCATCCAAGGTGCTAAGTTAAATCTACCCTATCTTCCTCTGAGCAAGCTCACCTGAGTCCAATGTCATATTGTCAAACACTGGTCATTCTTCGTTGTAACCTTGAAAAAGTCCTTCCATATGTTATGCTGGTAAAGAACGGCCATCACTTGCAAGATGAGCCTAAGGCCTGGAGATATCAACTAGTCCTCAGGGAGGAATCCTCCCATGGCTCTATGAGTTCATTTGCAAAGCTATACTTGAAGGCAGAGGCAGTGTCACTGCTGGGGAGTCTGGGGAGGTTCACTGGTCAGATGCCAGCTGGCTCAGGGGACTGTCTCTCTTCCCATTCCTGGAGCAAACCACATTAGGTCTGGCCATGCTCCACTGCTTTGGTGCCCAGTTTCACAGGCATTTCCAGTCTACTCTCCCCACAGTGAGAACGATTACAGTCCCAGGGATCACCTTTTCAATGTTACAAGCCATAGCTCCAGCTCAGCAAACATACCCGGAGCAGCGTTTTGATTTTTACTAGTTTTCAGTTGCAGTTCTTAATTTGATGTAAAGCTCATCACTGTTGAAGAAACACGTCACTGTACAGGGGACCCACTGGACACTGAAATAAAACTGAATAAGGAAGAGTCATTCTACTGAATAATTTGCAAATATCACTGTTCTTTGCCAAGCCTTTTTGGCAAAATCAGCTACAGTGACTGGAAAGCCTTTCCAGACAGAAACTTGGGCTACCTTGTGTATTCCTTGACACATTTTTTTTTCTGTTACTAAAACAATGGAAGTGGCACTTGGGTAAATATTTGCATTAGTTTGTCAGAAGCATTATTCAGCGATTGGTTATTCTTTCACAGAGAAGGGATGAGCCTTCTTTTAGAGACCAAACAATTATTTGTAAGAGAGAGTTCTATACTGAATATTCTTTGTGTTTATCAGAATGTGTGTGTGTGTGTGTGTGTGTGTGTGTGTGTGTGTGTGTGTGTCTGTGTCTGTGTCTGTGTCTGTGTCTGTGTCTGTGTCTGTGTCTGTGTGTGTGTTATGCAAAAAGGTAATATTGGAGTAACATGCCTTGGGAAAAATAATGAGAGATATTCTTTTATTCTTTGTCACAGAGATTAAGAAAATAGAATAGATTTGTCATGTAGACCAGTGTTCTGGATTCTAGTCTAAATCTAACTGTCATTACCATAGCCTTCATATTAAGAACACATATACACAAATATAAGAAGAAATATTAAGTTAAAATTTATTAACATTGGAAAAATTGTAAAGGAAATAAAGACTAGACATAATCATACCTTTGATGGAGCGTCTCTTCTATGTCCACTACTTTTCTCGAGGCTATGGGCAAATCTGACAAGAGCAACTGGAAAGAGAAAGAGTTTATTTTGCTTATCATTTAGGGGCATACAGTTTTACACAGTGGAGAAGGAATGACAACAAGCACATAAGGCAGCTGGCAGCATTGCACCTACAGTCCGGGAAGAGGAGGACCAGAGTGCTGGTTCTAGGTTATCATTCTTGTTTTTGATCAGTCTGGAACCCCAGCCAATAGAATGGTGCTAGGTGCTGTCTTCCCACCTCAGTTAACCTGACCTTGAGCAATCTGCCAGAGATGGGCCCAGTGGTTTATATCCTGGGTGATTCTAGATCCTGTCAAGTTGAAAACAGATATTAATCATCACTTATTCTTTCACATATACCACATAGCTTTTGTAAACTTGAACTTTTCACCTATAAAACTGACTTAAAAGAAATATTACCCAAATTGGTTCATTTTAACCATTTGACAGATTCTACATGGAACTTAACAGGCTATCAACCTGAAAGTTTGCACATGACAAAATTACAGCCCCCTCATTTCATCATGCTTTGAGACCTAATTTAATTGTTCTTTCTGAAGGAAGGTACTGCAGACTAAAATGATCATTCTCTGGTCCTCTGTTGGTACTACTGATACTCTATGACATTGAGCACAGCTCTAGTGACCTAGCCTAGGGGATCTGGATTCACAGCTGTGTTCAGGGCATTCCCAGCTGATTGCCAATCTATTCATAGATCATATCTATTAAGGGTCAATATTTGCATAGCCAGTTATGTGACTATGCAACCTATGACTTTCAGGCTTCCTTCTGAAATTTAATGCTACACCACTTTTCAGATACCTAGGTGAAACTAGAGGATTTTATCTGTAACTTCAGCCCACTGGTACCTTAAAATGCTACTAGAATAACTATTTGCTGTCCCATAAAATTGGCACAGTACAAATGGTTTAGAACCTTCCAAGGGCTCCTATGAGACACTCTAGTTAGAAATACCTGTTAACACAGATTTCCTGAGAGAGGAATCAGCAGAAAGAAGGACACCTAGCTCAAGAGAAATAAGCAAGGCAATCAACAGATTTTCTGGACCCCAGTCCATATTTCCTTCCATCTTCCTAAGTCCTTATACATTATCCCAGATGGGTGTGACTATACATAAAGAAGAACAGGAAGTGGGACCATAGGCTATCCTAGACTCCAAGATGGAGGTGCTCACACTTTAAAGGTGTGGTTTTTTTTTCAAAGACAAAGAATTAAATTTTATGCTCAAAATGAGTCTATAACTGGCTTACTATTAATTTTTTTCTTCTTTTGACTTACTTCTAAAATCTTATTTTTTGTCCTTTTATAAAAACACAGTGGAAGGCTTTGATAGTACAGTATGTGGGAAGATATAATTACATAAATATATCACACATTTGAAAGCCTTAATTTCATCATGAACAGAAAATCCTGATTAAGCTCTCTGGGTTATACCCATCGAGGTTATATCTATATCAGCATGTGATTTTTTTGTGTGTGATTTTGTTACTGGAATAAGATGACAAATAAGATCATACAGTTTGGGAAATGAGTTACTCTGCTTTTCTCATTTGTTCAAATCAACCGGATCATGTTATAAGTTGGTTAAACAGGATGGCATCCATTTTGAGGCATAGTTGCCATGATTTCCTCCTTAGGCCTTCCAGCTAGATTTTCCAACATAATCTGCTAGCAAATTACACATAGCCAAAAACACAAAGTCATACAGGGCTTTACAACCTTAATCTTAGCTATATAGACTTGCTTGATTCTTTTACACTGTCTTAAGATACACCAGGATCATTCCAAAGAAGATGCAATACTCTTTGCATTGTGACCCACAAACATGATCTGCTTTCTGGCCCAAACTGGGGTATAGGGAGTGTCTAACTTCTCTCGAGCTATCCAAGACCATGCTTTGGTTGCTAAAGCCCTCTTGAATTCTGCTATCTAGATGTTTTCTTTTTATCATTCTCATAGAGTCGTTGGGGCCTGTCCTCATAAGCTAGAACTGCCTACTCTGGAAGCACCATGCTGCTCACTTCATTAGTACATTTCTTTGTGTTTTTTTCCATAGGTGACAGAGGGTGGAGGGGAAAGACTTTTTCTTTATCCCCATCCCTTATCTATTTCTTTCTATTCTTTTTCCTGGTAACAGAATTTATACTATTGAGTCAGTCCCTGTTGATGGGGTGAGTCAACACATAGGAGGGGCTGAAAAATGCCTTCATCAGGACTTAGTCACAGCGTGACCTTCTAGCTACCTCTTACTGAGCATCCAGCAGTATTCCAGACAGTGCAGACTAGGAAAGATGCAGGGTTAATGGCTTCTGTATCCTTAGAAGGAAGAAGAAAAGGAAAACCAGTAACTTCCCTGGCCAGCCCATCTGGAAAGAGTGAAGGCATATCAGGAACACAATGTATGTTGAATCTCAGAAGAGGAGAAACCTAATAAGCCAGAGAGGAGAGATGACTAGAAAATACACTTAGAGGCAAGACTTGTTAAGTTTCTGATGCTAGGGGAAATTTCAGCAAGGATATTCCATGGGTGAGGGTGAAAGAGAAGACAGACTTTCCTGCTCCTCTCATATGACCCATCACAAGGTCTTAAGGAATTTCACTAATAAACTGAGAGGTATTGTGGTTCGAGATCAACCAGTGCTAGTATAAGAGGATAAGCTTTATGAGACTGATGAGACAGACAGATTGCAGAATTTCTCTCTAAGGTTCTATCCTTATCATTGCAAAACCAAACAAACTATAAATAAAAAACCAAACAAACACATGGAAGTCTCATTCTACCAAAATTATATCCCCAGAGAATAAAATTACCTTTAGTATTAAAACTGTTAAGATGTTATTACCCTTCTTTTATTTATTCCTTCCTTCATTCACTTGTCTATTCAGGTGTTCAACCCTTGAACACCTGGTGAGGGTCAGGTACTTCCCATCAGGCTGGCTAGGATGCTCAACATCACAGACATTGCACTGCCTTGTGGCTCTGACAGCCCAGCAGTCAGCTGAAAGGGACTTTTTAACACAGAGATAATTACATAATTAAAACTTGTTACAAGTGCTAAGCATAAAGGAGGAAAATAACAGTGTTCTCAGAGAGTGCATAACAGCACAGGCAGTAAATTAGACTGTAGGTCAGCCCCACTCCTTGACACACTGATATTTAAGGCAAATCTGCAGATTGAGTAGATATTGGGCATTCAAAGAGACAAGGAAAGGCCTTTCAGGGAAAGCAGCATGAACAAAATCCCAGAGACAGGAAGCAGAGGGTTCATCAGCCAGCAGAAAGCCTGTTTTCTACTGCTAGGTTTAGTGCAGCAGTAAGAGGATCCCTGCTAGAGATGTCGGATGTTCAATGCAGTTCTCTGTTTAAAATGTGGCATTTCCATATTTCCTTATTTATAAAATTATTCAGGTGGCCCTAGGGAGAATGTCTATCCAATATTTCTTTATACTTTCTCCCTTGTTATTATTTTATTAACAAAAATAAGAAAATAAATACTTGTTTGTAAAGCAGGAGAAGATGACTGAATCTGGGTGTTGTCTTTCTGAAGATATTTTGTAATATTTACTCCACCAAATCTTCTTGACTCTCTAAAAAGACAGGTTGGTTCTCTGCAAGGCCAAAAGTGTGTTCCTTTCTGCGTATCTGAATTCCAGCTGATGATTTTTGAGCACTTACTTGTTAGGTATTTTATTAAAAATATCTATCAGTGTTTTTTCTATTCTTTGAATAAATAAAATCCAAATATCAGTGACTTGCAGGCAACTCTGACTACCTGTTAAGAGCCTAAACAATTTATTTTAAAAAGAAAAGAAAAACAATAGATATGGTTATTTCTATTTGATTAACTAGAGTCAGAGAGATTAATTTAATCTCTTCAAAACCATTGAAATTAGATCCTTTATAGTCAGGAGAGATAGCTTAGCCATTATTAGTGTTAGCTAGTCTTCCAGACAACCTGGATTTGATTCCTAGCACCCGCGTGGAGTACTACAACTGTCTATACCTCTAGACCAAGGGGATCCAATGCCATCTTCTATGGAGAGACATACAAGCAGGCAAAACACTCAAGCACGCAACATTTTAAAAAATAGGTAACTGATTTTTAAATTATCATATTTTTTTTTCTGGTTACTCTGTGTTTTCTAAACTGGCCTTAGGCCTTTGTCCTGAAGGACCTGTTGGCTGAATTTATTCCCTCTACACAATTGGTTCAAATATGGACTCTAATAATTAGAGCTACCGCTGATTGTGTGCTTTGAGACTGCTTGCTCTTCTAGTTAGAAAAGTATTTCAGTGTGTGAACAGAAGCTGCTGGGTGTCAAAAAAAAAAAGCTTATCAGAAATGGAGGAAGGTTTATCAGCTGCTACTGTCTATTGCTGCCTTGGTTCTGGTGACAACCTATGTCTTAAATAAGGATAACAGTCCTTGATTGTGAGCCTCACTGACAGCATCAAGATTGACAGTCAGTTGCAACCCTTCTGTTGCAAGGCCCCCTCGTCACAGAGTATTGAGTCCAGCCCTTTGCCTTCAGACTGGTGAAGATGTAATCAATCAAACCATCCATCAAGGTAAGGGTGCCTGCTAAGATATTCAGGATCTATTTGTGAGGTCATATTGAGTTCCAAGAAACACCTGCAAGTGCCATAGCATTTATTAGAGGATAAGCCAGTTAAAACCAAAGTCAGTGGATAATATTACATTTTGTGATAATTACTAAAATATGAGCTGCAAATAGTGAAATGTTAATATTATAGAAGCTCTTAAAAGTGATGATAAAAAATATATATCTTTATACATACATGCATATGATATAAATAAATTATATATTGACTCATGTAAGATTTCTTTCTCTAGACTGTATGCACTATCTCTAATATGCAGCCTGGAACCCAAACTGACAGGCCTTTATGTCTTAACTTATAGAAACTTTTCTTCTGTACAAATGAGGTAGACCTACCTCATGCTATAACAGTTCCTTAGGTGTTTATTTTCATAAGGAATGTTTACATGCTTCAAATTATACTACTATGATTACTTGCTAAAGAATCAGTTTACTGTAGGTAAGTGAAAAGTCAGTGATTAAACTTCTCCCAGTTAGGTGGAACAGGCTTTTATTGTTATGTGGTATGGAATTGAAATCTTTTTTTCACTTTTTTAAACCTAAAGTGAGGGATGGCAGTCAGAAGACAAGTGAAATAAAACACCCAAAAGTGTGTTCCTGCTCAAGTTACATGATTGGTTTATGCATTTTAGGTGTAGAAAGGAAATTAGTAACAAAAGCATTAACTATATAAACATGCAAATAAGACAATATTATTTATCAACCTGATTTGATAGGAAGAAAGGAACTTTTCTTCAAAACCAGCAAACCTGGGCTTGAAAAATCACCATTATGGATTATTATATTAATGACCTTCAATAAATCATGTTTCCTAAAACCCATGTTTTATCAAGAGTGTTTTCATACATCTCTGCCCTTCAGATTGACTATCAGCTAGCAATGTGCGTTTCCCTTGTCCAATGATTCAGAAAGACTTTCATACAAACTTGAACTCTTGCAATTCTGTCACTTTATGCAAGGGAGCAGAGGCTATTCTGTTAAAGGGGGTATGCTGAAGGGCCACCTCCTCCTCACAGTACAGCCTACTAGACATGGAAGCTCCCTCATTTAGTAAGTAGCCTTACTCGAGCCACCTGGTAAATACACACATGCAGATACATGAGAAAGTCTCAAATAACCAGTGACCTAAACAGCTCAAAATGCAAGACCAGTGAGTAAATGAACTGTAATCCAATACAAGTTTAGATGGTTTGTTATGTTGAAAAGGATAATAAATAAAAAAATCTCATCCTAAAGGTTGATAGCAAAAACTAGCTCTGACATTTCAGTTTATTATTTTAATTCATTGAGTTGAGTTGTCCTTGTTGTAAGACAAATAGTAATCCTATCCTTGCATCAAATTGAGCATTAAACCAAATCAGCTCCCATTTATTAACTGTTCTGCTTAGTTCTGGGGTGCATAGGCACCACCCCTGGTAATTATACAGGCATCACTTTGCCTGTATAATTATAAAAGCCAAGTGATGAGAAGACTCTTTTCCATTCTAAGCAAGCTAGCAGATAAACTAGCATCCTTTTGCAAGACAAAACTTTGTAAATTAGGATTGTTCAGCACATAAAAAATGATTATCAATTAGTGTCTTAACCATAAATATGAATACTAGGGTTGCTGGCGGGGTGTTAGTAGAGCAAGTATGACATGACCTTCCAATGTCCTTTCTAGATCTACTGAAAGGAAAAGATTGAATTTCTTGAGATGTAACTTAGAACCACTTTTCTTACCCAAAACAGGTAAGAAGAATTCTAAATTCTAGTCTGTACTCTCAAAAGTTCAGTATGAGAATATAAGAATGTAAACATCATTAAAGCTACATCTATATCTATTCATGGATTTAGCATGGGCCAATGAGCCAATCTGAAAGAAAATTAGAGTAGGAACCAGGATAGACACACAGGTTACTCTATTGTCTATTATGATTGTTTAGTATGATGCAGAGTTTCATTATGTTCAGAAAAAAAAATTTTAAATGGGACTGTGTGGCTGCTTTTTCATTTTTGATTTACTCAAAATTCTTTTCTATAATTCTGAATATATATACATATATATACATACATATATGCACACATTATATATGTGTATGTGCATATAATATTATTGTCTCCCATATAGTACAATTGTTCATATGTTAAAATACATTGCCAAAAATGGTATTCAGTTTTGATGTACTAACAAACTATCTAAATTATCCAAATCTTAATGTTTTTTCAATTACCGATTAGGTGTTAAATATTTTAGTTTCTTAAATACTACTTAGGGTCTTACATAAATACAGTCCGTGTGCTCATAGAAAGAAGCACGACATGCATGTATAAATAACAATGCACACTCAGGTGTACATATAAAGACAGGCTTACAAATAAACAAGAATCACGATCCCTACCTTTGACGCCACTACTGTCGTGCGACTGACTGAATGATCTTTTCTTGTAACTCTGTCCCATTGTTTACAGCAGAATTTTACCATAGATAATGAGAAACAATGGGTACCTGGTTATATGTATGAGAATGGTACGCAGCCATAACCTGGAGGAAGAAAGTTCAATATTTGCTGCAAGCCACATGCTCTTGCATGTTCTCACAAAAGACCACGAGTCTTATATTCTGCTCCTGTTTTACCTTTTGGTTTTTTATTAATGTTACTCAAACATGTCTGGCAAAAGGAAATTTACTTTTTATAAAAGGCCTATATAAGGTTAGCCTACAGACAAGTCTGTAATTCATTTTCTTGACTGATGGTTGATATAGGTTGTCCCACCACATGGGGGACATGCCGCACCTGAGAAGGTGGTCCTGAGTTGTATAAAAATGAAGACTGGTAAGCCATGAGAACCAAGCCAGTAAACAGCATCACTCCATGGTCTCTGCATCTGCTCCTACCCTGCTTTAGTTCTTGCTTTGATTTCCTTTGATGATGGACTGTGATATAAAATTGTAAGCTGAAAGAAGTTCTTTCCCCCTACAAGTTGTCTTTGCTTGTGATGTTTTCTCAAGGCAATAGAACACTTAAGATATGTGTTTTTGGCTATGTTACCTTCTGATCCTGTATAAGTGTCTTCCCTATATGAAACCTTATCTTCTCAGTCAGTTTACCATTGTGGTGTCAAAATAACATAGAGATGTAAAAGGAAGGAAACTTTGGTTTATAGTTTAAGGTTTCCTTTCATGAGTAGCTCAAGTGTTTTGAAAACTGTAGTAAGGCATTGTGGTGGCAAGAACATGTGGCCGAGGATCCCAAATACAAAGACAGGGATTTATATCAAAGCCACACCCACTATAGCCATTAATCTATGAATATATGAATGAGTTAATTGAGCAAAGGTTTGAGCTTCCATCATCCAATTATCCCTCAACCAAACACTTCATTTTAGCACTATTGCATTGAGAACTAACTCTTTAACACTGAGCTTCTGGGAAACACTTAAGGTGAACACTATAATATTCTCATTAATTTAAAGGAGAAAGCAAGATCAACTTGCTCTAACCAAAATGCAATAACTGCACAAAACCTCATTTCTCCTAATGATAATAATGAAAATCGATGGACTGAATACGAAAAGGAACTCTGAGATCCATTAACAGTTTACCTCACACGTTGATTTGGAAGAGAAGTCAGAAGTTAAGGAATGACCAATATGGCAGGGGTTTCTTTTTCTTCTTTGGCTCCCAGTTTTGAGCCAAGAACAAAACTATTTAAAAAAACTTTAAAAAAAAAGATATGAATAGCAAAAAACTTCTATAAAAATTCTCTCACCAGAAAAGGGATCCTCAGAAGCCAGAAAGCCAGTTTTTCTTCTTTCTTCTTTTCTTTTCATTTTTCTTCTGGCTGTGCCCAAGGCAACATTATAGCGCTTCTGAGGACAGTGTATAGAGATATGGGCCATGAAAGACCCCAAGGAAAAGTGCTCTCTGAGGTCAGAATCCTATGCTAGGAAGAGGATGAGAGGAAAGCCACATTGTTTCCCTCTCTATTTTTCACTATTCTTTCACCACATTGGTTCAAGGTCAGAGCCTTGCATGTGTGGAAATAGCCAATAGCTTATCTCATGACTTTTAACTATGTGTATGTCTACATGTGTGCATTTGTGTGTGTACCCTAGAAGATCAGAGACAGCAGACCTGCCCATGCTAGGAACTGAACTCAAATCCTTGGCAGGAAGTACACAAGTTTTTCGTTGTGCTAGAGAAATGTAGTGATCTCAAAAAACAAACAGGAGCCAATTTGATGCAACTCACAGCAGAGTCTTTCTTTTATTTGAACTACTCTGGGCTTCCCCAAGACACCACAGTCATGCAGGATGGTTTTGGTGGTGGTGGAGCCCGGAATGTCTATCGAGCAAGGCTTTATAGTAAGCAGCAAGCAGGGAGTATGTGTATAAGTATCTAATTGGAAAACTACTGTGGCCTTTAACATAATTGGCTGGTGCTGAGAGTCAGATCATAAATGTCTGCTCCCCTTTGCATTGGTGGTCATTAGGCAGGAGGTGGGCTTCTAACCTGGGGGTGCAAGTTTGTTGGGGAAATAACCTGGAGAAGCTGGTGTTGCTGAGAGTATAATGTGGAAATGCTGGTCTTGTTGGGGATTAGTCTAGAGACTGGAGGTAGGCTCGGGTTTTGTTGGAGGGCAGCATGGAAACTAATGCTAGGTACTAACCCATTAGTTTACTTGAATTCAAACTTAGGTCATGTTCTCTAAAATGGAGTCAGAAGTTAGAAGATTTGGTCTCTCATTCTTAACTACTGAGACATCTCCCCTGTCCCTTGAAAACATTCTTATTAGCTACCCCAGCACACACAGCAGTATAGATCTGACCCATGGGCCATGCTGTGTCAATGCTGGCTCTGCCCTTGTGAATGGCTCATGATTTCCTTTTAGGCCAGTTTATTTTTGGATTATTCTATGCACTATCCAGCATTATGTTGCAAGTCTCTGGCCTCTGGTTAATTCATAGCATAATCCCCCAAGTCAAAGTGTTAAAAGCTATAAGACAAAGTTTTAAAATATTTAAGTGACCAGAAAAATAAGAAGAGCATTTATGAAATGTGAAAGCTGTATGTCATTCAAGTTTAAGTGTGTATGCATAAAATCTTGCTGGAGCAGCAAGGACCACTTCATTCCTTGGTGTAGTGTCTACAGCATCCATGCTGCAAGAGCAGAGATGACTAGCTACAACAAGGACCCTGTGGTCCACAAAGCCTGTAAACTTTACCACTGAAGCTTGCAGAAAAATAAATAAATAAATAAGTAAATAATAAATAAATAAATAAATAAATAAATAAATAAATAAATAAATGTGCTGACTTCTGATAAGGGAAAACAAGCACAATAGATCCAATCTAAGAAAACCAAGGTGTGGGAGTCAGACAAAGGCGTGATATAGAGATGGCAGCCATGTTCAGTGAGATGATGATTAGTACTCTTGCACTCTGCTTATGGATTTTATGATTCATGTCTGCATTTCCTACACAATGACAAGGTTTAACCTAGAGCTTTCCTCAAGCTAAGTCAGTTCTCTACAAGGGAGATACCTTGTCAAAAACCAGGATTAAAACTCTTGCAATAAATGGAAAAAGAAAACATCTCAAATGAAACAAAGAGTTATGAATATAGGCCAAATAAATTTTACATTTTATACATCTTAATTAAAATTCAATTACATCATTTCTCCCCTTTCCTTACCTCCCTGCAATACGCTCTTAATTCTTTTCCCTTCGACTCATTCTATGCTCCTCTGCTCTTGAATCGATAGCTTCCTTTTCTGTATTTTCATTATGTATCCACTATGAAGTGGTTAGCCTTAATGCTATACATACAAACAACAAACATGAATTCTGCAGGCTATATTTATATATTTGTGTACAGTTGTACATGTAAGATTTTTTACAACAGAAAAAAATACAATATCTCAGAATTCTGCTCAATATACTCAATAGCAGAATGTGGATGATAATGAAAAAGATTAGTGAACATAAAAGATGACTCAATGCCGTTATCAAAGCTAAAGGATGCAGAGGCCTAGATAGTGTAGAGCAGAGAACAGAACTTTAGAAACCTATGGGGCAACAGCGACGGGATTAGAGTTAAGGAGAAAGAATTTGAGGTGAAATAAGTATTTAAAATGATAATGACCTTCAGTGAACTTCATGGGTGTAAAAACCTATCCTCAGCAGGATAAATGCGAACGAAATCATGCCCAGATATACCATAGTGGCACTTATGAAAAGCAAAGGAAATGACAAGAAGTTAGACTAGGTAGTAAAGGAAACCACCAATTTCTACAGTAAAATAGTGGAGAGCTCAATCACGGATATAGGGACTGGAAATAAGCCTAGAAGTTTAGTTTATTGAAAAAAGAATGGTACTCTGTGAAAATGGTACGTCTGAGAAAAATAAAATGCAGGAAGATCAAATGACTTATCTAAAGCAACTCTGAAATAAGAGAAAAGAAAGGAAGGAGGAAGGGAAGGAAGGCATGAAGGGAATGGAAGGAAGGAGGAGGGAGTGGAGAGAGGTAAGGTAGGAGGGAGGACAGTAAGAATGAGGAAAACCAGAGGTAGCAAGAGAGAAACAACTCAGTAGTCTCTTGGGGGAGGACAGAGAGAACAGAGACCTTAACATTGTTCCTATCCCTATGTTTTTCCTAAAGGACAAAACAAACTGGTGTTTTCTATAATAGGAAATAGTTTAAGAGAAGGTAATTCTCCCTGAAGGATCAAAGCTGAGACACTGGACTCCCAGGCTCCCACTGAGTAGTAGGAGGAAGCTGAGACATGGGGAATGTTCAAAAGAAAACATGGAGAACAGCCAGTGAAATATTTGCCCTGTTTGAAGAGTTTGCTGAGGCCATGTTTAAAAAAGCAGAGGTAGTGAGCAGTAATCTTCCCCTCACCCCCCCCCACACACAGGGACAAAACCACTGGGAAATCTAGTAATAAAATATAGCACTCATTTCAGTGCCAAGAAAAACTATACGAATTACTTGTTGATACTATGCAGCCAGAAAAAGAGAAGAAAGACAATAGCTTATTGGCAAAACTCACGAATTCTTTGGCGGAAAATAGGAGAATAGCTTGTCCTTTGATTCCAAATTTTCTTCTTTTTTTCTCACCTTTTTTTTTTGTTCTTTTCCTCTTTCCACCCCCTTCTCCTTCTATTCTTCTTCATTCCCTTTCAACTTCTTCTTTCTGTTTCTTGTTGTTCCTGTGTCTTTCAAACACACACACACACACACACACACACACACACGCACACACGCACGCACACACGCACGCACACACGCACGCACACACGCACGCACACACACATGGACATGGACATGTACAATCCAGAGAGAGTGCTCAGGGACAACAGTGAGGATAACAATGGTGGGCTTCAGTCTTTATACTGGACAACAACTGTAGATGGTGAACCAAAAGAAGTCCAAGTCTCAATCTGAGATAGCAAATGCTATTGAGATTATTGCTAATAACATTCTTAAAATTAACACATGAAACCTAAAACTTTTAGGGATTAAGTATGAAAATAAAAAAAGAGGGAAAACAATTTTTTTTGAAGGACTAGTCTGAGATTCCTCCTATGTCAATGAATAGCCATCTTGTCAAGGTCCCTGGCTGCCTATAATTATAAAAGCACTCAAGTGACTTTCAGTAGAGATCTATATGAATTAGTCCGTATTTCTTTTGAGAGGTCAAAAAATAATTGGAGTAAACGCTATCATTTGTTGAAGTGTCTAATTTCAAGAGCTCAAACGCCATTGAGGAAAGCCAATCTTCAAACACACACACACACACACACAAACACACACACACACACATATACACACACATACACAAAGGAGGATCATGGCAGTATCATGATGGCCTCAGTACCCACTGGTGTGACAATAATACTTGAATTACCAAGCACTCATTAGCTCTCACAGTGAGACCAACAATGGACTGAGAAGCAGTTATTTGGGCTCCATTAAAAGTAGTTCAATAAAATGTTCCACACTTTCAGACTTCTTTCAGGACAATAGGCATGTTTGAGGTCCCTGAAGTTCCCATAATTTATCTTTGAGAAATGGCACAGACTACCATCTATAGTCTTGTTCATTGAAAAATGTATCCTTGATACTGTTGTATTAAAAAAGAGAGCATACTATATCCATGACATTACTGCTTATGAAGAATAGCTGAAGCAGGCTACCTAAAGGATGTAAAGATAATCTTGGACATGATCATTAGTTCAGAAAGAGATAGGTTCACACTGTTGTCTTTTATCTCCCTTACCCATGCTTAGCTTGATATGACCTAATCTTTCTACATCTGACATCTTTTCTCTGTTCTGTCTTTTTTTTTTTTTTGGCTCTAGATTCAATATAAAAATAACATTACTTTTAAATAGGAAATGGATGGCTGACATTGAAGGGATAGACCCCAGGGGGGTTGGCAAAGGAAGACAGCGGTCCAAAGATTGTTTTGAAAACTCTGTGGGTCTGCTGTTCCAGGATACAAATTAGGAGAAGGAGAAATAAAGAGGTGATTTAAAACTGATTAGATTTTGGCAGAAGAGAAGAAAAATCCTGGAAAATCATCAAGTACGTTCTATTTGATTATATTTGTATAGACTTAGCTGGAAAGTGATTTTTTCCCATTTTGCTCAGATAATATAATTTTATCTTTTTATTATTCTTGTTATTATTATTATTACTTTATTATTGTAAAAAGTTAAACTAAATAGAAACAATTAATTATTATAAGAATATATCAAGACTTTCCTTTAGGTCTGTTCTAGTGTGAGATGCCTTATTAGGGTCCTCTGGATAGTGCTTTGAGAGATATATGACTCTGAAGAACAAATTTAAAAGTTATTAGGTGTAATTGCTTGCCCATTAGATGTCAAGCCATTCTACATGGATGATGAGCTTCAAAGGAAGCTTTCTGGCACCCTCTGACATTTCCTTGGTTTTAGTGCTTCCTGTTGATTAAGGAGGATTGACTTGACAGTCTCTGAGGAAAGACAGATTCAGTGTCTCAGCAATAGCAATTGAGAATGAAGAGGCCCCAGTCGATCACTTAAGAAATAGAAAAGGACAGTTCTAGAAAAAAACATTGAGTAAGAATTAAGCAAGATGTCTTCAGGGTGCAAGAGGGGTGTCAGATAGAGTAAAACCAGAAAGAATATTTTTAGTTAAAAAAATGTGCATCAGTAGTCCTTAATGTGCAATAAACGAGGTGCCAGGGCTCATATGATGATGAATTACAACATGCCTCTCTCTTTCTCTGTTCACATTTTCCTTTTATGTCTTCTTTATTCCTGGTAATAGGTCTACCTGACATTTCTACCGGAGATGGCCACAGAGATGGGATGCTCATTTCTTTAAGGCTACACTGGTGAGCATTGTTTATAAGATTCCATGGGCTACATGGGTGAGCACTGTGCAAGTGAAATTCTAAGGTATCCACAGCAGGAAGTTCAAATGTTTGTGTTAACTCATTTCAGTGACTATCTTCTTTTAAAATGAATGCACAGAGTCACAAGCTTCTCTTTTCTTTTCCATTTAAAGTGGTTTATGAAGCATTAGTTAGCTGTTACTCCATGCCAAGTAGTAGAGACGGCTACACGAGAAGGAAATAAATGAGAGTGTTCCATCAAAGAATAGAGTATAGGAATGGAAAAGAGAAATGTAGCAAAGATACAATCACACAGCATAGTAAATCTAAGTCAAAAGAAGTGTGTTGAGGACAGCAGCAAGAAAAACCAGCTGTGAGTGTGAGAAAGATTGCTCGTGGAAGTCTCTTAAATATTTGAGTCACTTTTGAAGCAAGCGATAGAATGTATTTGCATTTTGAAAATGGGAGGAGATATGGAACCCCAGGAAGTAAGAATCACACTTTCATGCTGTGTAAGTGGGACATGTCTGGCATATTATAAAATATCCTAGCAGTTTGGTATTAGTAAAAGCTGAGGCTTGAATGTGCTCCCCAAAGTACATGTTTTAGAAATGCAATTCTCATGATTACGTGTTGTTGGTGTTGGGAAGTGTTCATGATGGGATGCAATTGAGAACCCCCAAGGCATCAGTGGCTTTTCAAGAGGATCTAGAATACTTACTGCTCTGATTTGGCCTATGAAGCCCTCTGTCATGTTGGGATACAAGACAGGTCTCAACAGGCACTGAACAGATGAAAGCATCAGGCTCTTAGACATGCCTGCTCTTGAATTTTAATTTCTATTTCATACAAATTACCTAGTACTAGCAGTGAAGGCAGACTAAGATAGTGTAACATAATCCTGTGTGCAAGTAAGAATTGCATATTTGTATAAGATTATAAAACAGGATTATCTAAAAGGAGAAAGGAACCAATGGGGTTCAAGGAACCTTGTCTTCAGCTAATGGAGAAGCAAAATCGGTGCAATTCCCAGTAGTGACTCTGAGGTTATCAAAGGATGGGAGGAAGTTGTCAAAATCTAAAGCATCCCATGTTGTTGGCCTGTACAGGTTAATCCTCACTTGTTTCAAGACAATGGCCACCACTGGTGATGCCTTTAAAGGATAAGTCTTTGGAATTTATCTCTTCAAGAAAAGTAGGAAATAGAAGAACTGTGATGCTCCTTCCAAGGGTGGGATTCAGAACTTTCTTAGGTGCAGATCAAAGAAGGTTTAGAGACAGACAATAGACTGAGTAATCCCTGGGTTGTAAAATTCCATTAGAGGGAGAGAATGGGAAGTCTGTGGGAAACATGTTTAGACGCAGGAAGGGCCCAGAGTTCTGTGGTTTGATAGTTTTCAAGAGAGATATTTGCCTCACACTTATAGCTCTTGACAAGTGTTTCTTTCTCTGTTTGAAGAAGGACAATTCCACCATAACTGATGTGAGTTTGAAACCCATGCTGTGTTCCAAAGACCTGGAATCATCAATAGACATGCGATTCTCTGCTTTTGTTGACAATGACTTAAAATTGATGTCTAATAATACTGTATTCTCTTCATCTTGATAGACAGGGGAGTAAGCCATTTTGAATGCAGAGGAAAATATGTAACTCAATATTTAGATGCAAAATAGAAATTTCTTTTAGAAAATAAAGAATGGGACAAAAGTCAAAACTGAAAAGTTAGAATAAATGAATCCTGGTGAGAAATGTAGAGTAGTATAGAGATAGGAATCCCAATGCTGCTCAAGAAATAGTATCTTCTCAACATCAATTTTCTTGAATGTGTGGTTGTATTTGCAGTATGGAGAACTGAATTTTTATTCTAAAACAATGGAATAGCAGTATTGTCTATCACATAGGAATCTGTCTCCTCATAGTGCTATATTTACGTCTCTGACCTCTGATAAGTATTCTGTATCAATGCCTTAAAGAAGAGGCTGAAGAATGCACAGTTGCTCCCCTAAGCACTGAGGGTATAAAAATGTATGGAACTGCTCTTTATTTATTTAAACTTGGTGCTAGAATTAATCACTTAATTTCAGCAAAATGTTGTGGAATTATAGGGTATTAGATGTTTATTAAATAATAACCTCATGCTGAAAATAAAGTAGGGAATTCAATTAGGGGATTCTGTAATATACTCTTCATTTCAGCAGCAATGAGATGTATGGTGACCATTAGGTTCACAGATAAGAAACAGAGATTGAAGGACTTTCATAAATCCCACTACTATTAAATATAGACGGAAAATCCAATAACAGAACCTTCTCATGGTTGTCAACAAGTGATAGTGAGACAACGAGGTATCTATCAAAGAATCAGTTCTTTGTAACCTCATGGGCTTGACTTACAGGAGAACTTCATGGGCATGACATTAAAAGCACAAGTGGAAAACAGACAAAAATGACCTCAAAACTAAAAATATTTGTGCTGGAAAAGTCATTATCTATGTGCACAAAAACCATAAAGTACAGTTTAGCCAGATGTAGTGGATGTGATCTGCTCACCGATATTTACCACACAGACCAGTGCTGTGGCACAATGATACTGACTGTTACATGAATCCTTACACCAGACCTGCACAACATCAAGCCAGAGAAATTGCCAGCATGTATGAGCAAGAAGTTCGAGAGGTTCCACCCTTAGCTAAAGAGTCTTAGGAATGGATGGCTACCAGAACAGAAAGAGAATTCATTTTCTTCAGTGATGTGAGTCCTAGGAGGCAACACATGCTACATTATGTATGAAGCTACAACAATGTACATAGGAGTATCACTGAGTAAATCCAGTGGGTTTAAAAACAGAGCACATGATGTTGGGAGGGTTGGGGGCAGAATATATGCAGAATTGGAGAAAAGGCAGGGGGAGATATATTTGATCAAAATACATTATGTGCATGCATGAACTTCTCAAAGATTAAAAAAATTTTAATTTTAAAATGCAAATTAATAATAGTAATAATCACAAAGCAATAAAATGAGTGAAACTTGGATAGGTATTTTCCCTTGAGATATGCAGATGACTAATTAGCATATAAGAACATCAATAACATCCTTGGTTGTCATAGAAATGCAAATGAAAATTGCATTTAGATACTACTTTGTACACCCCAGCATGACAAAAATAAAAAGAATAGACAATAAACATTCGCAGGAAGCTATATCTTATGTAAGCCCATTTGTCTGACATGTTTAGGATACAAACATCAAATGATACAAAATACAGCAGTAGTTACCTAGGAATGTCTGTGTTGTATACTTTCAGAAGATAAAAAATATTACAAAATTTAAATTGCTCAACGAATTTGCTCAATACTTTTAAAACTTATATTTAAAATTGTATATAGAAAGTAAATTACTTCCCTAATATTGCTTAAAAGCTACAGGTAAACAGACCAGCCTACAAACAAAAATAAAATAAACCCATGTTTTCCTATATAGCATTTACACAGTATAACATACTACAGTATATGTAGTATTATAACATACTAGTTGGCTATGAATTCTCAAAGTCTACCACCTCTGGTCACAGATATGACCCTCACTACCTGTGGCTTTTAGAAGCTCATGTCCCTGAGCCTTTGTTCTCATTTGTAAAATGAACATATATGGTCTATATTGTAGGTTTGCATCATAGAATGAATAACACACCTAAAACGTTTCACAGAATGCCTGTTATACTTAAAGTATCTCATTGATTATGTTCTTTCCATTTTTCTCCAATTTTGCAAATGGCATCCAGGCTCAGTCATCACTGCCTTTGCTAACATCTGTCACCAATGTTTCTCCCTACTGCACAGCTGTCACGGTACCTCGTGATTTTGATTACTGTTGATGTTCTCTTGGTTGACACGTGTGTGCCATTCAACAAAGCAGAAGATCACAGCTGGAAGATCACAGGCTTGTTGAAGAGAGGAGGTTCCATATCTGGTTCTTCCCTGATGACATGTTGGTGAATCTTTTCAAATTGCTGTTTCAATAAGCAAGATGAGTCAGTAGTGTCTGTCTCAGGATTAAATAGCACACACTGTGCTAAATGGTAAATAACAGGCGAGGTACCTGGCTCACTGTATAGACACTAAACCATCCTAAGCTCCGTATTCTTTTTTTTCCTCCATCTCTCTCTTCCTTCCTTGTCACCTTCCTTTCTCCCTCCCTTCTTCTCTCTTTTCTTTCCTTCCTTTCTTCCTTTCTTCCTCCCTCCTTCTCCTCTTACCCCTTCCTTCCCTCTATTTCTTTCTCTTGTCCTTCTATAATTTCTTCCCTCGGATCCTTCCTTCCTTCTTTCTTCATTCTTATATGAAATATAGCAATCTAATAAGGATATAAAAGTAATACTTGAAATGAGGAAGAAAGGAATGCCTTGACTGATTATCATTGTTTTCTTTTCCCACAAAATTTCATCCACAGCTTCCAAAATGACTCCAATTAAGAAGCCATTTTTAAAGACCCACAGAGACCCCTTTGCTTTTTGTTTTAAACTTCCTCCCTTTACAGTGATCAGGTGAGATAGAAAGAAACAGACAGACATTCCATTTCACATTCAATTTGATGAAAAATTTAGAACCCTAACCACTCCTGCTTCTCAAATTGGCATTTATTATCATCAGGAAAGTAGTTTGTGAGCAAGAACTCCATGAAAAAATGTGCACAGGGCTCTTGGAGAGTTACTTTTTGAAAGCAGTCATGTCTCAGTGTCAGTCTTTGAAAGAAATATCAAAAAGGTAATGTGAGCTGAAGCTCAAGATTTCTCGGTGTGTCCATTTGAGTTACAAAGGATTTTTATGCTCCATTTCAGACATTATTTAAACATTGTTATTCCTGCAAACATGCCACACAGAGATAAGCTTTTGCTCTGAACCACATGGAAATGCAGATTGTCTAGAAAGTCGGCTTCAAAGTGCCTTCTTGGGGATAACTGTTTATTAAGCTGGGGGCAGGGTGAATTTCAGATGCAAACCCTTAGCGGAAGGGGGATGGGATCAGGTTTGTAATATTTTCCATAATGGTGTGACTTGCACAACAGTGGTGCAGTTATAATCTAAATAAAGTTTCCAGAGCTGTCAGGGCATTATACTATAGCTGCTTCATTTAATCTAATGGTCCACATGTAGGTAATTTCCAAGCATTTTAATCTATTTAATGATCACCTTTCTTGGGTGATTTACACCAGCTGGATGTCTGGGGCTCTGGTACTCAGGAGTCACTCACTGCACAATAGGCCAGGCGGGAGATGCAACTGAAGATGCATGTTTTGTGTAGATCTAACTTATATTAGTTTGCTGGATTTTAAATGCATAAATTTTGCTAAATTTCAATTATTATTTTGAATTAGTGGGTCCTTTGGTAGAACTGATGGATGCTAACCTGAGTGAACATTTCCCCAGTGAGGGTTTCTACAGGAAAAGATACAATCAGTAGTTTCCTATGGTCAAAGACAGGCTGAACTACAGTCATTACTCTGGACTCTGAGAGGACCTACAAAAGTGGGAACATTATATTTTATTTGGTCTATATTATCTACTATTCTCTACACTAACATCGTCATTAAAAATAATCTCCAATTTGTAATCCCTTTTACCATCCTGAATAAATACTTCATGAATGGTGACCTTAGTCTATCCGTAATATCAGGTTTCTTGGGGGAAATATAAAACATAAATTTGGAGACAGACATGTCTGGGCTTCTGTCTGACACTTGCAAGCATTGAAATCTCACATCATAAGCTATTTTAGTTCTCAGAGAGTTTCTTTTACCTTTTGCAAAAAAAAAAAAAAAAAAAAAAAGGAAGATAACAAGAACTACTGTATAGGAGCCCTTGTGAAGTTCAGGTTTTAAAAAATGCAAAATGATTGGGAAAAAGGCTGGTACTTAGTGGGTTTCAATTCTTTCTTCAGTGTGGCCCACAAAGACCATAAAAGGCTAGAATTATAGCCATAGATGACATCCTTGTCAATCAGCAAGGTCTTATGATTTTTCCACACAAATGCCCAGTCTATGTTTTAAATGACCTTTTAATAGGCATTTAAGAAAGTATGTAGCACAGCTCTTGCTGTAAATATGTATATCTTATGACAGATATTGAGTTCTGTAGTTGGTCATGACTCCCTCTCAAAGGGTGAACATTTTAGAAGATGCCACCATTCATTCTTCTCTGACATGCTAAAAATCATCCAGCCAGTCCCAGAAAAGTAAAGAATAAACCTAGCATCTCTCATTAACCAGAGAATGTTCTTGATAATCACATGACTGTAACTGACCAAAAGCAACTTGTTCTGAGCCTTCCAGTCCAGAATGCATGACCAGTCATGGGGGACTTGAAGGGAAGTGAGAAGAATGAAGCCAGAGAAAAGAAACTGAAGTGAAGAGAAATGCTCAGAACCACAATGTAAATGAAGCTTGGAACAGCATTGCTGTGTGTAAAACAGGAAAGTGAACTTGAGTGATGTTGCTGTGTCACTGTTTGGCAGAAGTTGTGCATTTGTTGAAGCCTAGAAAATGACATGCTACATTAGACAAAGTTCAAAGTGACTAATGTGGATCAAAACACAAATTCATTTTCCAGGATTTTGTCTATCAAATATATGGGGGTGGAAGGAGTCATACACAAAGCTGGCAGGGATTGAAACTAGTTCAATCATTAGAAATAATAGTATGGAGTTTCCTCATAAAATAAAATAAAATAAAATAAAATAAAATAAAATAAAATAAAATGAATCTGTTTTGTGGCCCACTTCTAGGCATATATAAAAGGAAATAAGACATATCAAAGAAATGACAGCACTCCTGTGTTTATTTAAGGAGTGCTGATATGAACACTTTTCATATCAACAGTTCAGATATGAATTAACCATGTTGTCTATCAATATACAAAGAAGTAAAGAAAACTTAGTATGTATATACTGCAGCTCAGTGACAGAAGTACTTGCCTAGCACACACAGTGCCTGTGTCCCATCTTCAGCACTGCAAGATGAAGCAAGATAGAAGATAGTTTAATTATAAAGAAAAATGAAATCCTGTTACTTTATAGCCAAATGGATGAAATCAAAGACCAACATGTTGAGTAAAACTTGCCAGATACAGAAGAAGAAGAACTTTACTATGTTTCTTATATGTAGAAGTCAAAAATATTGACTAATGTAGGGTGGTGACTTCAGAGATTGGCAAAAGTGTGGGTAGGAAAAAGAATAGATCTAAGAAGGTTAAATTTAATTGATGCATTCTGTGTGCATGAGTGTATACATAACTCTTGATCTCAGTAATGTGTAATTAATTCATGCTAGTCAAAAATAAGAAGTAATTAATTTAAAAATTCTATACATAAGAAATTATAGAAAGTTTCCTTAGACATCCATTGCAAGATGGTTCTCTTTCTTTGTCATCAACGGACAAAGGAGCAAAGAAAAATTTCTTTCCCAGGAGGCCTTGGAAAAGAAACAATTTGAACATCAATGAGACACCAACAGCAAAGGTGAGAGGAATTGCAAGACCTTAATTAAAGCTAGAGATATAATAGAGATGGATAATAATACTTTGGTGACATGTGAAATTTAAATAGTTTTTAAATATAATAAAATAGGTGTCCTTGGACATCTCAAAAAGGACTATGTTAAATATTTATTTTTTAGTATCATTATAACTATGGAGGTTAGAAAATAATATGCCATTTTGTTTACTTGTTTCTTTTCAAGACAAGGTTTCTCTGTTGTAGGCTTGGCGGTCCTGGAACTGACTCTGTAGACCAGGATGATCTCGAACTCATAGAGATCCACCTGCATCTTTCTCCCAAGTGCTGGTATGTGGGGAAAATTTAAAGGCCGCCACAGCGGTGGGGCCCCGGAGGGGCTTCCACGCTGCGGCGGGTCCCACATTCCAGAGGAATCCTATGGTTCTAGCGGCCTGGAGGCCTTGGCGGCGGCAGGCCTCAATGACCCGAGGAAGTCCTTGGTTCCAGAAAGGTTTATTGTCATGGCGGATGGTGGATGGATCTAGGCGTACCCCCCAGAACTCAGGGAAGTCCTGAGTTATACAGAGTGGGAGAAAGGGGGAGGATTGGGGGAGGATCTGGGGGGAGGCATGCTTAATTTGCTCTGCCCTCTGGTCTTCTTTAGTATGTAAATCCCTAGGGCCTGAGGCCTATAGTCTGGCCTATGTGACTGAATAATGTAATTCTATGAAGACATGACTGTTTTTCAGGACCCTGGATTTTGGGGGGCGCCGAACTCCTGCCAGTACTCATGCAGAGTCTCAGGGTTCTAGGCACCTGCTCAACCATGACCCAGGATACTTTTACACAGTCCCACACTGGTATTAAAGGTGCACATGGACACTGCCCAGCTAAATTTTGTTTCTCATGTTTCTTATAAGCATATTATTTCTTAATATATCTCATTTATTTAATTAATTGAGATGTTTGTTCAATTTTTAACACACACACATATGCTTGATATTGGAAAAAGCAGAAAGATATAAACAAAATTAGGACATAATCCAGTTATCCTTTTGCTAGTTTTTATCCAAGAGATAGTGTCCATTTATCACAGGAAAACATTGGCCCCCTTGTCAATCACAGACCATTCACAATATAATACATGTATTCAAATGATGTCTCCAACGATGTATGTATGGACAGGGAAAGGTATATATAAAAATACATCTAGTATCTAGTCATCAAAAGAAATGAACTGCTGCCATTCATGGCAAGGTGGACAGGACTAGATGATACTGTGTTAAGAGAAATGAAAGATACACAGAAAGTCAAACGCCAGATGTTCTCAATCACATACAGACACTGAAAAATGTAATTTCTCTTAAGAAGATATCAAAGTCATTATTATCAAGGCTGGGGAGAAGAAAGGAGAAAGGGTAGATGGAAACAGGTAATTGTCTCAAACAAATTACAAAGGCAGGACCTGTATCCTGTAGCACAGTAGGGCCATAATTGTTTGTTTGCAACAGTTCATTACAGGTTTATAAAATGCTAGAAGAGAGGAACCCAGAGGCTCCTAACACAAAGACATGTTTAAGAGAGAGGAAATGGCTAATACCCTTGCTAGAGTGTTATATGCTGTATAGATATATTAACTCATCATACTGTGCTTCATAAACATATACAACAAAAATTATAATGAAGAGGCTGCAGATATGGCAGCCTGCCTGTAATCCCAGTACACAGGAGATAGACAGAAAAGCATTAAAGAAACCTCATTAGACAGACACAGAACAGTTGAACTATATGGAATCAGCAGAAGACCTGCCTCAAAATGTAAGGTGAAGAATAATCGAGAAAGATACCTGATGCCAATCTTTGGCCTTCATGCACAGACACACACACACACGCACGCACGCACGCACGCACGCACGCACTCAAACACTCACGTAGAGGGGATGGGAATAACTTCATGAAAAAAATGACTATAACCTGGATTTCTAGTCTGTGGAGTTCTTTCAGGGAAGAGACAAAGTTCATAACTCACTGATGTGAACTCAGAGAGGCCATTATTAATCTAGTGAATGAAGAGGCTCATCCTTACACTAAAAAAAAAAAAAAAAAAAAATCAGTTTAAACTGATATCTGGGGCTGAACATTGAAACAGGGTATGAATCCACTGTGAGATATACGGGAAGAAGAATCTAAGGCAAATGGCATCCAAACTCAAGGATAAGGAGTTATGTGAGAGTCTGGGATGGTCATAAGAGAAGCCAACCTACGATGTTGTAACCCATGCTGAAAGGGCATTGTGTAGGGTGAGCTTAGTTCAGCCCGTTGGGAGACAAATGAACTATCTGGTCCTAACAAGCTTTGTCAGGTGCTTTAGATAGTCCACAGGGAAAAGAAAGTCATAGAAAGAATTTTGCAAGACATAATAAGCATAAGACTCTTCCAGTACTTCACCAACTCTGTGAGCAGATTAAGGATCTTTGAAGCCAGTAGATATACAGCCACCATCACCAGTAAACCTACACTCTGGACAATGTGACTTAGTTTTCCACTTGATATTAGACAAAAGCTGCCACTGTACATTTATATGAAATATTAGGCTCACTGGTAGAGTTTAGAGCCACATTGTAAATAGCATACTGGTGGCAGAACTGGGAATCAATATATTTTGTATTGTATATTTTATCTAACCAAAAGTTGGAGGTTGAAAGTGGAATCTGACACCACTTCCTTTAGCCTTTTAGTTGGTACTTGAATAACTTTGCTATATTCCTTTTGCAAGTTTCCTATTTGTTTATTTGTTCATTTGTTTATGCTTAGCAATAAAAACATGTTATTTGCCCAAATAATAGTACTATTCATACCAACAAGAATGAGGGACAATGATAGTCTGGGATGGAATAACAGGTAAACAAGAATTCAGCTTTAGGTAGTGGTTGGAAGCTAAAGGCAGACTGACATCATATTTGTCTAAATATGAAATGAACCCCACTCCCATGTTTCTATTTTCAATGTTCATTCTACAAGTAGTAAAATGATTTGAGGTATATGTTTGTCTGTTTATATATCTGTGAAAAGACACCATGACCACAATGACTCTTATAAAGAAAAAGACATTTAATTGGGGCTGGCTTATATTCAGGGGTTCAGTCATCATGGCGGGAAACATGACAGGAAGCGAGCAGACATAGTGCTGGAGAAAGAACTGAGACTTCTACATCTGAAGAAAGAGTGCCACTGGGACTGGCTTAGGCTTGTGAAACTCCAAAGCCCACCCCTAGTGACACACTTCCTCCAAAAAGGCCATACCTCCTAATCCCTTCAAACAGTGCCACTCCCTGATAACAAAGCATTTGAATCTAAGAGCATATGAGGCCATTCTTATTCAAACCACCACAAGAAGGTTCTGGAAACTGGGATGGAATTATGTGAGTTGAACAGATCTGCTCTGCTATGGCTTGCCTGCCAGGAATGACTGAAACCCTTTGTAACCATGAGTTCAAAACAGCTTTTCCTTTCT
This sequence comes from Grammomys surdaster, assembly GCF_004785775.1. Classification (NCBI taxonomy): domain Eukaryota; kingdom Metazoa; phylum Chordata; class Mammalia; order Rodentia; family Muridae; genus Grammomys; species Grammomys surdaster. Next base: position 1,175,571 of record NW_021604646.1, on the reverse strand, counting down.
TAAGTTGGTATCTGATGAGTACTATGGTCACAATTGTCAGGCTGTGTGTTACCTTGCTGCTGGGGTGCCCGAGTGCTCCTGGCAAGCTGCTCAAAGTTTATGATAAAGGTCCCACCTGGGTGAGAAATAATGGGATCTAAGATGGATGCTATGACTCCTAACCTCCTGTATATCCAGAGGCCACTGGTGACCACAGGGAATTGGGAACAGTTGTCTGTCATCTGTTCTTTCCCTGTGGGACAGGCAGGAAGGGGTGTAGCTGAGCTCTGGACTGGGAGGAGGTAGGGATGGAATCCAGTTTGGTTTCTAATGAGTGCTGAAGAGTACAGAGAGGGTGGAAGAGAGAAGGCCTTTTCAGGGAGACTTAGATGCCTCTCTTTACTACAAATGCTTCCCCGCACAGGTGATCTTTGATGAAGGAGAGGGTCCTTGCTTGTTCAAACTTCTTTATTTGATGGTGGATTTGAATGTATACATCTTACTCAGGTTGAACCCGGGATTAAATACCATTTGTGTGAAGGATTGCCTAGGAAGGGAAGTTCATTGAATAAACACGAGTATATCTAGGTACCTCATTAGGGTGGAGATTTCCAGGTTTCTATTCTATGTGATTTACTGTCAAGGTCTTCTCAGTGAGGTATCATGGTTACATGTTCCAAATCAAGTAGTTTGGCAGGGAGCTGGCCTCACTCCTACCGTTCTCAATTCTGAAATTCCCATGGGTTTAGACTGGCTCAACCTTACAAGTTCCTGTCTGGTAACATGGTCCCCTTGCCCCCCCCTCAAGTGACATAAAATTAACCAATACACCAGAGAAGGTAATATAGTGAGGTAAGACATTTGAGTCAGGGTGGCTAAGTGATCACCTGGAGCATTGGAGATTTATGCAACACTCATTCTACAGAGAAGTACCCCATATATAAATATAAATATAAATACAAATACAAATATATATATATTTTATCGCATCTTAAGCAGGCATAAGAGTCTTCATCATCAGATTCAGATCAAAACACTGGGAAGTAAATAAGCCTGGGATTCAGAAGAGACTGACTGGATCAAAACAACTGAAGTTGAAAGCCGTAGTCAGGAACAGTGGTTACAATGATCTGACCTCAGGACTGGTTAAGAATGGGACTTAAAAAAGAGAGAAGGTGGTAGCTTTGCATTATCAATAATGCCCAGAGAGATAACACAGAATACTGGAGAAATTGGTGAACCTGCATAAAGCCTAGACAAATCAAAGGCAGGATAGAGAATCTGGGGCTATTCACAATTCAACATTTTGTGAGTAGCTACTTAATGTACAGCCTTGAGGTAGGTCCTGTTGAGCAGGGCAAACTCAGGCTTCACCTAGAGGGTGCTTACAGTTGATCTTGGCTATGCATACCAATAATGTACATATGTGACTTCAAATACCCTTGGTTTGACTTAAAACCCCATTGTGGATTCTTTCCACGTGGGATCTTCTTCCAATTTCCTTGCTGCTGCTTTAATTTTGAACACGTGGAAATGCTGAACAAAAATAACCTGTCTGAATATATGAAGAAAAGCACATTTTAGCAGTTGAAGGAGCAGGGTGCTGCTGGGAGGAGATGGGGGGCGGGGGCGAAGAACATTCCTGAACTGATCTTTTTAGGAAATTGCAGAATGAAAAAACAAAAGACAGATTTTCAAACTAGTTTCCTCTCCAAGAGAACATCCTGAGACATTGCTATTAGTCATAGATACATAATTTAAGGGTTCAAAAGAAGTGTCAGAAAACAATTTTCATGCCAATTCTTCAAACTCCAAATGGAAGAATGAAAAATATAGGAGGCACTGAGGTCTTGAACATGCACGTTTCTCAGCCTCAACACCTTTATGTAGCAATTATGAGAATCAGGTAATTGGGAAGTTACTTTATCAAGATACCTGACGTTAAACCAGCTCAGCGGGTTAGGGCCTAGAAGATTGGCTTGCAGCATAAACTCATTAAAGTGGAATTTTTAGAGGTACAGTGAATATAAGAAAAACAGATTCTAGCATAGAACTGATATGATGACTTCTCAAGAAAAAATGCAATGGAAGCAAAGAACTATTTATTCATTCTCTCCTACATATGTACACATACACACACACACACACACACACACACACACACCACTTGAATACCTGTTATCAAGAATACTAGCTTAACAGAATGGTGAAGCTTTCATCCCAGCAAAAAGGTAGAGGCAGGACAATCAGGGGTTTAAGTTCATTTTCTGTCTTGCTACATGCTCAAAGAGAACCTGAGTAATATGAGATTCATTCTCAAAGGACTAACCAAGTGTGTTATCTTAGCTTTGCTAAAATAACTGGTTCTTGAGATGTAAGGTAGATAGGGATATGAAAAGTGATAGCAGTTACCAATCAAAGCAAACATGAAAGTGTAGTGAAGGGCCAATTCAACCCTGTCAGGCTGTGAGCCTGTCAGAAACACCTATTCACTCTCTCTATGCTTCCCCATCACAAATACCCCTATCCCATTTTGTGACCTTGAAAAGATGGAAATGTTTTGGTATTTGTAACTTTAGATGTTTCGTTCTATGGTCACTTGGCCTTCTATGAGATCATCATGACAAGGAGCACAGGTACAGAGACCAAGGTCAATGGCATCATCCAATGACCTTGCTTCCTCACAGTAGGTCTCACCATCTAAAGTTGTCCCTAATCCCAGCAGTAACACAAGCTGTAAGAAAGCCTGTAGCTTACATGCGGTCTACTAGGGACATTCAAACAATAAAACATAGTAGATAATGCTAGGTTTGGAAGAACATCCCCAAAGGGCCCATGCATTAAAGATTATGCACCAGAGTGGTGTCTATGGGAAATGCTGTTTTTTTTGTTTTGTTTTGTTTTGTTTGTTTTGTTTTTTATGAGATGTGGCCTAATGACAAGTCATTGGATCATCAGAGAAAAGCCCTTGAAAGAATATGTACCCTGACCTCTTCTTTTCTTTACTTTCTGGCATAAGTTGTGAGTGGTCATTTTTGGCACCATGATCTGTTTTCCTTTTCAGAGTTCCAAAGCAATGGAGCCTATGTTATCATACACTGGAACTTCCAGAACCATGAATCTCAATGACTCTTTTATCTCTATATAAGTTAAAGGTTCAATTATTTTGCTATAGATATAACTGTATGTGTCTTTTATACTTAACTCTTTTGTCTCTCCTGTATTCTATTTCTGTTCTTTATGTGTTATAGTTCTAGAAGAATGGTTTTTTAAAAACTCTATTCACTCATTTCCATTGCTTCCATCTCTATCCAACATATTTTTATTGCCCTGGATTTTCAAATAACAATCAATTAAAACATGACCTTACATTCCCTTCTTGTTTCCACCTTAATCCATCTTTCCACACTACCAATGTTTAATTATCCCTCTAAAATGTAAATCTCCTCACCTTTGCCACATTGCGCCATTATTTTAAAATCTTAAGTAGCCATTTATTGCTTTTAAAAAATCCAAACCAGGAGGTTGACAGCTTAGTCAGTAATGTGCTTGTCACAAGCATGAAGACCTGAGTTAGCAAATCATGATAGTGCCATATACTTGTAATCCCAGACCAAAGGTGGTACAGACAGTTGGATCCCAGAGACTTGCTGGCCATTTAGCCTTGCCTACTTGGTGGGATCCAGAAAAATGAAGAGACCCTGTCTCCAAAATCAAGGTGACCAGTACCTAATGTTGCCCTCTGGTTTCCAAATATGCACATGTTTATTTTTACGTACTTGTGCACTTACACACACACGAACACACACAGATACACAGATACACAGTCACACAGACACACAAATAACCTAATTCCTAAAGTGCCTATATACCTCTTCATGATAAGAACATGATATTGCTCACTGGACAACGACGGGGGGACAGGAGCCATTACAAGTTCCCCTTCAATTACTGGAGGTCAGGCCTCTATCCCCGCCTTCACAAGATTAGAATCGCCACAGCCCTTCTATACTTAGAGAATCGAGATGTCAGGGGCAGCCCTGCTTACACACTGAAGGCCTAAAATCAGCCATAGGCCTAAAATCAGCAATAGGCCTGTCATACATGGATACTAACACCAAGTCTTGGGTCTCTGTGAAAAAACATTGAAACAGATGGCTATAAGCTAATGTAAACAGGCAGTTTTTGTGGAAATTTATCAGCCTGAGTAGTCATAGACCTTTGTAAATAGGTAGCCTTGGCAGACAATACCAACTTAGATAAGGACAAGAGAGTCATAGGCAGAGTCACAGTGATCTGTCCCCTGAACCTTCACCCAGCCGATACCCGGTTCTGAAAGATATCTCTATTCCTTCCTCCCACCCCCAAACACCCACACTCCAGTGTCATCCCCTTCCCCACATCCTGCCTTTTTGTGTTTATAACCCCTGTGTGAATGAATTATGATTTGAGAAAAAATAAATAAATTATTTTTTAAAAAAAGAATATGATATATGTGTCTCAGTTTTCATTGAGTACTTTAGCATTGTTTTTGTAGACCCTTAAGGTTGTCTACCCCTCTTCTGTCTTCAAGGTTTTTCTACATATCTTTCCATTGCATGGAACATTTATTTTCTTAAACTCAATCGTCTTAATATCTCTTAGAGATGAAAGTATTTATGTATGAAAAAGCATTTATATCCGGCCTCTTAGTCTGACTCAGGTCCCTGCTTTAAGTCTTCTTGACACCATTTTTAGCATTATTGTTGAAAAAAGTTGTTTGGTAATTATCTGCACTGCTAAATTCTCAGTTCTATTAATGCATGATACGATGCTTCTTGTTGACCAAGGTATACTGAAAGCAAGAAGCAGTATATGAAATTGAGACCTCTAAAGTCATTAGTAAAATGGAGAGATGAACTCCATAAGAGATCACACATCATCCGAACCCACAATGTAATGTTTGGATGAAAGATTTAGACATGGAGTAAATTCCATCCTAGATTCCTAACCTCAACTTCCTGTGTGTAGATGGAATTGGGAAAAGGTTAGGGTTCTCCTGGCAGACTATCAACTTAATCGAAGTGAATTACCGCTGGGTGTGACTAAAGCAGTAACTTAGATCTTAGGCTTTGTAGAGGGAAATAAATTTACAAAGAACAAGGAATGAAGTAGTCTTGTTCTGGCCTGTGTGATGTAGATTTTTCCTGAAATATTATACTCAGGTCAGAAACCCTGGGACCTGATATAGTTAAAGAAAGCAAAGAGGAGAGACAAAGAAGCCAGGAGAGGACTAACATCAATGGAAACCATGTGGTATTGTTGAAGGTGCTTAGGAAGTTCTTGAGGATTCAACTCAAAAAACCGAAGGATCTTTCTGCATGTGGTAAACATGGCCCCACTGCATAGAAGAAGAGATACAGGGGTAAATAGGTGAAATTTGGATAGAGCCAAATGTCAGCTCTCTTTATATAAGGAATGATTCTGAATAAATATCTCTGTGAGATAGCATTGTCTCATACTGAAAGAAATTTCTAAAGTCAGCATCATATGTTTATGGAAAAAGACAGACCTGGAAGCTTATGGGATTCATGCTATCTGTATTAATCAAATACAGATAGGCTAAAGTTCTGGTAAATTCAAAGACTGCTGGGAACCAGTTACTGCTACTAGCTTTTCAATAAAGTGGTTTTTTTTTCTTTGTTTGTTAGGTTGGTTGGTTGTTGTTTGTGAGGCATATATATATATATATATATATATATATATATATATATATATATAGAGAGAGAGAGAGAGAGAGAGAGTATGCATATACACAGATGTATGTGTGCCTGAGGACAGCAGCAAGAGGCTGTCTTCTGGTATGTCATTCATCAGATGCCTTATACTTTTTGGTTTCATTTTTATTCACTTTAGTTTTTGGAGACAGACTCTCTCACTGAATTGATTACTAGGCTAGCCTGGTGGGCCAGTAAGCCTAAGAGATCTGCCAGCTCATAGTCCAGCTCTAAGAACATGCTGTTATGCTTAGCTCTTCCTCCTGCTATGTCCACAGCTCTATTTGTGTTTTGCTGTGGTTTTATTTTGTGTTTGTTTCTGATTTTGTCTTATTAAACCACAGTCTCCCTTGTAGCCCAGACTTGCTAAACTCACCATTCTCTTCTTACTGACTTCTGAGTGATGGATTACAGATGTGCGTACCACACACATGGCTGAATTGGCTTTTGTTTGAGATGTCATGTGCCTGAAATTGTACTGGGCTTGGTTACGCATGCTGATCCACCTGTGCTGTAGAGCGGTACCTGAACATCCTTCCAGGACTCATATTCTTTATTTATACATTACAGGACTTTTAAGACCAAACGTGGTCAACACAACAAGACACATGGTACAATGTCAATCCGTCTCCTACCTGAACAAAAAGATAAAAGTCTTTATTCTAGGTCATTTTTAATTATCAAGAGATTCTCATATTGCAGAGAATAAACAAGAGAAATGAGCCGAGCCATGAATTTGATGGTACAGAGAAGGATTACTTCCTGGTTTAATATTTTATTCATATATAGGAGGAGTGAAAGTACAGACTTGGCAACTAGAGAGGTTATGAGTCAAGTCACTGAAAGGGAAATGTGGAAAATTACGATCAAAACTTTATTATGTTCATAATTAGGCTAAAAATAAGAGCATACTGCAGCTAAGGGAAAACATGAGCCACAGATATTGGATTTCAAGTAGACAATGTTGGAGAGGAATGAATATAGGGAGCAATATTAGTGTAGGTGAAGACAGGAAGGAAATGGATGGAGTTAATAACTTAATGCATCTGGAAAAGTAGGAGAGCCACTCAGTGACGAATAGGACTAGAAGGAGAAGAAAATAAATGGCTAAATAAAGCAAAGAATAAGTGGCCAATAAAACAAGATACTAAAATCCAAAGCTGTCATTGAAAATATGGGGATATAAAACGATAAGAATGGGGATGTAAAAGAAATTAAAAAGACAAGAACAGAATACATGCAGAAAAAAATGGGGAGAAACAATGACTTGAAACATTGAAAGGGATCTCCAGTTGGGAAAAACTGTACAGCTTTTGAAACTTGTGAAAGTATCATGGCCATAGGGTATTCCCAAAGCATGTGGACATCAGGAATAACCTTAGGTACTTCTGTAATAACACTAAACAAAGAAAGGAAAGATATTATAACCTAGAGAGGTTTTCCACTTTCTGTAAGGGAAAGATCAAATAATTGGATGAACAATAGGGGGGTACATTTGAACAAGAGTTGGTAGTTTGGGGGCTTTATGCTATTGGCATTACAACCCTGGCACTATGGCACTATGCAGATGTGCTCTTTGCAAAGTACCTTGACCACCATAACGTCAGTACTTCCTGTATTGAATGAGAATACTAATGCATCCATTGGGGAGCACTCCTGTGAGCATCTACTCCGAACAGTGTTAATGCCCTGTCAAGATGCCTCCCTAGGTGAAATCTCTTCCAATGGCAAAGCAAGGTGGTGCAGTGGGAGTGGGAAGAGGCATTCCACAGGGGAACTAAGGAAGAAGGGAATTAATCAGTGTTCTGGGCACAAATGTTCAGAGTTTTAAACCTCACAGTAAGCCACTGAGAGGCTTGTGATGAAGGTCAAATGACAAAGTGCCTGACATACAAGCTCAGAGTTGACATCTGATTTCAGAGACTTGGAACTCGTGGAAAAATCAGATATGGTCCTACATCTGTAAGATGCAGGCAGATCTCATGGGCTAGCTGGCTACCTCTGAGTTTTGATTTCAGTGAGAGACCTCTCAAAAGATGAGATGGAACTCCATAGTTTATGAAAGATAATTTATGAAAATCTCTGACCTAAAGGCTAGAGAGATGGCTCAACAGTTAAGAGCACTGACAACTCTTCCAGAGGTCCTAAGATCAATTCCCAGCAACTACATGGTGGCTCACAACCATCTATAATGGAATCTGAATCCCTCTTCTGGTGTGTCTGAAGACAGCTACAATGTACTCATATATATAAAATCAATAAATAATTCTTTTTAAAAAAGAAAAAAAAATTTCTGCCCTCCCCACACCCACACATGCACCTGTGCATGCACTAGGATGCACACATGTGTACCCATACACACATTTACATGACAAATGGACTCACATACACTACACACACACACAAACAGATTGAGAATAACAATAGAAAAGGAATCATTTCCCCAGGAATGCAAGTGGAGATTTGGAGAATAGAAGTGCAGCGTATTAGATATCATTACCAGTGATGGGTAACACTAAAATCCAAACTCCAGTTTCTGAACACACAAGCCTGTTCTTCTCATCACTTGAGTTATGTTACGGTGTATGATGGTACTTACTGTACGAATTCCTAAAGATCATAGCCTGCCTCCACGATTGATAACCTTGTGGTATTTAGTACACAGGTATCTGAGTAGTCCTCAAGGTTGAGCAATTATCCATGCACCTGATTCTCCATCCTCCCATATCCACCAACCTGTTTTGGAACATTAGAGAAACATGGAGATTGTGCAGAGTCCCCAAGCCACTGGCAGCAAGAAGGAAGCAAAGGAAGAGGAGAGAGGCCAGGGGCTCTTACACTCGATCTTGCTATGTGCTCATTCTGATGTACTTTTAGTCTAGTTAGAAACCTTCAGCATCACAGACATGGGCAGCCTTAAGAAATGTATTTTCAGCAAGGGAAATGTCAAGATGGATTCATGAGAGGTACTGCATGCCTCACAAATCTCCCTGAATATTGCATGAACATTAAATAATTAGTAGACAAAACTAGAGTGGTGGTGTATAATTTACCTAGAACCGGTGGATGTTTTTTGATACATAGAAGATTTATCTGTGGGCACAGTAAACTGTACTTGTAACAAAACACATTTGCTCTCTTAGCTTCCATCAGAGAGGGGAGCGGAAGAATTGCTTGTGGTGAGGTAGTAAATATGGGTGTGACAAAGAAATATTAGCTTCATTTTTCTTGATCTTCTACAGAGTGGTTGTTGGGTTTCTGCTCTGCAAAGGACAAGGTAATACTGCCCATGTGTGAATGCATCTAAAAGGGAGTCTGCTCGCCTGATTTGGAGGTCCAGTGAGAATCTACCCCCTTGCAGATAATGAGATCATATTTGGAGTAGATGCTGTCAAGCTAGAAAATGTTTTCTATGTAAACATCACCATTATTTACATCTGAAAATCTATTGTCAAAATGTGCTGGAAAGAAAATGAAGTCACGGCCTGGAACCCTTTCCATGTTTGGAAAAGCACTTACTATGTGACCTTCATCCTGTTGATAAATGTAATATGAATTTATACTAATTCAGACCTGGAAATTATAGTTAGCTGGGGTTGAAAGAGTTTGAAAATTCAGCCTTGAGCAACACTTGCTGGCTTGAAGAAAAAGTGTCTTTCATTTATTCTTCACATTTCCAGGTTCTCAAGTTGCCAGAACTTGGCTCTAATTTCTTCCTTGCTTTTTAAATGAGTGTGTGCACCAAGTTGATGTCACAAGAACACTTATTTGCCTGAATGCCTCAAAAATGAATGTCTTGATAGGGAGATAAAGAAACAGAGAAGAAGATTGTGGGGGTTGAGGAGGAGGAGGAGGGAGAGGAGGAGGAGGAGGAGATGGAGGAGGAGATGGAGGAGGAGATGGAGGAGAAGAAGAAATTTTTGCTGCTAATTGAATAAGGGAAAAATCACACAACAATTTAGAAATGCAATATTTTCTTCACGTGGTACTTTGGCTTTCCTGCATGTTCATGTGTTATTTATTCAGAGATCTTATGTTGGTGGAGAATTCAGAGTCATGTATATGGATTTAAAATATTTACTCCAATTATATCAAAAGGGAGACTGATTCTTTTAATGACATGTCAAAGTAATAAAGTCTTTAAGTAGAATTATTCAATCTGCTAGTAGGATCGGTAGTCCTGCATGGAAAATGTTGAGTTTCAGGTGCTTCTTTGAGACCCAGATCTAGATCTACACACAATTAACATGGCTTCTACATGTATTCTGTGTCTTCCCTAGTGGGAATTCCAAACTCCTTTTATGGATATGGGAAATAAAATAAGATGAATGAGCCTGCCACTTAAATTGTTATAAAACTATTAAAGAGAAGTGTGTCTTAAGATATCACCTAAGGGGCCAGTAAAAATTGGTTGTCATAGAGGAGAAGTTTTAAATAAAGATTGAACAAAATTACACTCAGATCCCTGGGGATCCTTCCAAATAATCTTTTCAAATGGGGTTACACAGTGAGGTGACCTTCCTGCCTCACTGCCTTTAAGTTTTATGCCGTATATTCTGTGTATCCAGCAAGGTTTAAAAATTCCTCTTCCCTCTGGGTCTGTCTGTATCCCCTTGATTTCCTAACACCTTGTCCAATGAAAGACACTAATATTAGTTTCTCAAAACTAAGAATTCATCTGAAATTTCTACCCTTGAAAATTAAGTACCACTGAATTTCTTTTATTATTCTAGCATATAGAATAATACCGAATGCCCTGGTTTTCGTAGTAAACTACTCAGTTGGTTTTTAATCTCATTTTCTTTCTGTCTTTGCTGTGTCTACTGGCCCCTACATGAATTAAAGCCTGTGCATAAAGAGGACCCAATAAGTCAAGAACTACCTTTAGAAAAGAGACACATATTTTGCAGTTTGAAGCATTTTCTCATCCTTCATGCAAGTTACCATCAGCATGAAAACTGACTGTGACTGGATCAATCATTCTGGGATCATTTTAAGGGAAGAGACTATGGCTGAGGCTTCACTTTCCCTGGACTTAACAGAGCATGTGACCTAATGAAGGGTGTCAGTAAATGTCTATTGAATGAAAGATTAGGAAGCAAATGAATGGGTAAATAAATAGCTTGTTCCACCTACCTAGACAGCAGAAGGATACCAAATTCCCTACTACAGTACTCTTTGGTATGGCTGCATTCTCTGTAACAATTGTACCTTCTAGCTACAAGTCAATGAGTCAGCATTGATACATTGTCTGATGAATACAAGACCAGATGGAAAGACAATGGATTTTAGGAAGATTCCCATCAAAATGAAACAGAATAAATAGAAAGACTTACAGGCCTAGCTTTCAGACAGTCTCAGCAAGCTAAGTAATAGAAGACAGTGGCATTTTGATGCTGTGAAGAAAGAGCTGTGGGTGGATGAACATTATCTCCCAAGTATAGGAATGGGGCTCTAATAGTGAGGTTCAGCAAGCTGGATAGAACTGGAAATAAGCCCACAGAACACTGTCTTTTAGCAGGTATGCCTTTCTCAAAGTTATATTTTCTCAGAAAGCTAAATTTTAGACTCTCATAGACATCAAGAGACAGTCACTGACCTAAGACAATTCATTGTCCTTTTAGAGGATCATAGTTCAGGCACATGAAGGTCCTATACTGCTGAACAGCTTCTCTCGGAGAACCAGGACAGTTATACAAAGATGAATAAGACATACTGCATTATTCCATCCACACCTGCAAAAGGTTCACATCCTGGTTTCAGACAAGGTAATTGATCACAGCCCTGATACCTCATGATATCTGCATGGAACATCAGTCCAGTACTCTTTATGAATAGTCTCATTAATCATATTCCTATCCTATAAGAGAAGAAATGATTTGCTTTCTTTTCAAATGGACAAAACATGGCTTTGAACATTGACATGCTTTCTCAGAGGAAGAATGGTAGTTGGGTGCTGAGTCTGTTTGGATTCTAGCTCACCTTCAATCTAAAACTCAGCTTCTCTCTGTGTCATTTTAACATCTCCACCATCAGGCAAAAGATTTATATTTTCTTATCACCTTAACAGCTTCTTCTGAATATATCTTTCTCCCCCAAGCACAGGAATGAATTTAAAAGAATATATTAAACTTTTAAAAAGGGGGCTTGCAAAGCAAGATTCTATTTCATTCTTAATCTCTCCCTTAGATTCCTTCCTGCACGTGCAGCTCTTATCAAATGTGATTCAACTTTTCTGGAAACAGGTTGAGATTGGAATCATGTCCAAAGGCAGGAACAGAGGTGTGAATCTGGGTGTCAGTACACCATATAACCAGCAGGTAAGGAATGACCATAAAGAACATCAAGCAATACTAATAGCTTTCCAGTAGAGAAATTCGGTCAGTAAATAAATACATTTTAAGGCAATTACATTTAGAAACCCATTTTGAAGAATGAATTTTTAAATCCAGGTCACTAACATCTTATCATTCCCCTCACATGAAAAAGAATAGAACCAACCATGTGTGGGGAAAATTTAAAAAAGGCCGCCACAGCGGCGCAAGCTTGCGCCGCTGTGGCTGATCCCACATCAGGGAAGAGGATCCTATGGTTCCAGCGGCCTAAGGGCCTTGGCGGCAGCGGGCCCCAGTAACACGAAGAAGTCCTTGGTTCTAAAAAGATTTATTGTCATAACGGATAATAGATGGATCTAGGCGTACCCCCTCAAAACTCAGGGCAGTCCCGAGTTATATAGGGAGGGAGAAGGGGGAGAATTAGGGGAGGATCTGGGGGAGGAATGTTTAATTTGCTCTGCCCTCTGGCCTTCATTAGTATGTAAATCTCTAGGGCCTGAAGCCTAAAGCCTGGCCTATGTGACTCTATGGAAATGTGGCTGTTTTCAGGATCCTAGATGATGGGAGGGACTGAACTCCTGCCGGTTCTCACGCAGAATTCCACGGAGAATCTCGGGGTTCTAAGCACCTGCTCAACCATGACCCAGGATACCCTTATACAGTCCCACAACCATGGTAATATCATTTGTGGGGGGGTTCCATGAAATGTTACATATAGGTTCAGATTTTTCAAGAAGTCCAAAAATCAGTTTCTTCAGTGGTTTTAAATTAAATACCTAAGTAGCTGCAAACATATACCCCTGATGACCACTCACTGCATCTTTCAATGAGTGGAGGACATTTCTCATACAAATGTGATCTCAAAGGGATGATATAGAAGAGCTAATACGGTAGGCTTTCTGTGATGTGGTAATTTCATTTAACTCAATTCTCGTGAATCACAACAGCTTTCAAAAAGAGTAACATTCTTCTTGGCCCTGATCAGAATATACAATAACGTAGAGGAATCTGAACACCACTGGAAAAAGTTAAGAAGAAACCAAATAGCACTCAAAATCTCACCTCCCAGAAGCAGCAGCATCTATTTTCACGTGTAGTGTGTGTGTGTGTGTGTGTGTGTGTGTGCTTGCACATACTAGGCAAGTACACAACTGCTGATGTGCTCCCTGGTATCTGTTTAAACAGTTTTATCAGATACTCAATATATTATCACACAGTTACATTTGGCTGCATTATTCCCTTAGGTTATTTCCCCTAAATAAAAGACTCTTAAGTAATTTGCTTAGTGAAGTAAATATGTAAATAAAGTGACATTGAACTTAATTTGGAGCACAGGTGCATGACATCACAGACCTTTAAGTCCTTAATTCACTTAAGAATTGGAGTTCCCAACAACCTTGTTTCTTTTAGAGAATTAACATTCTCACATAAAAAAAAAAAAAGATTATTTTCCTAGAACCACAAAGGGAATGAATCAAGGAAGAACTGAGACCCCAGTGATCTTCCTTGTTCTTTATCCTTCCTGTAGACTGCATTTTCCTTCCAGAAAATTGACAGACCAATCCAGTCTTTAAAAAGGATTACTTATGAAGCCAGCACCTGTGTCCCCACAGGAAGTAAAGATGGGACTAGCTGGTGAGCCAACATAGGAAAGGACACCTGTTGTTATTGCAGGTTTAAACAAGGTCTTCTGCCAAAGTAAGCAGGGTAACAGTTTAGAAACACCTGGAAAAAAATGGCCTTCAAAGAACTTTAGATGCCAACATCAGAAAGCATGCCAACATTATTTACTGTATTCTGGAACTCTCCTTCCTGCCATTTCACTAAACTCATGGCCAAATGTCCTCATTATAATGTGAAAACGACTAAGTACTTAAATCTCAGAGTAGCCCGTTTCTCCATCTACAACATCATGACATCACAGAGCTTGAAATTATATAAAAAATGTTGGAATCTTTATAAACTCAGTTTTGGAAAGTGCAAGCTGGGGCAGCCTCATTGGTTCACCTCATTTCAAGGTCTACTTAGATGTGTCTCTTTGTGGTGGGAGATTATGATACAGAGATAAGATGGAAGACAAAAATCTAAAGAATGTGGAGAGCGTCTTGCAGTTTTTAAAAATTAACCTACTCCTATGGGAATAGACCCCCAGCATACCACCAGTAATATTGCTGAGAATGAGGTTTCCGATGCCTTCTCTTCTCAGCATGCTCCACCTCTTAAGGTTTGACCAGCTATCAGCACTGCATCCTTAGGGATCACATTTCTAACTCCCAAATCCTTGGCAGACTCATTCAAGCTTGCTTAAACCATATTAATACTTCATTATAATTAATACTTACTTTAGTTAATACTTAATGCATACTTAAAATCTCTCCACAGTATTTAAGTGTGTACACTTTCAAAATTGGGTAAGTGGGTGGGAGGAAAGGGGACAATCCCAGAAGGACCGTGGAACCATAGAAGATGAGCTTCTAGAAAGTAGAAACTAAAAAAAGTCTCCTTTGATTCTCACCTGTTGGACAGATAAATACTAGAAATGGTACATTTTCATTTCTGACTGGGTTCATGTGCAAGAAAGAGCAGAGCTATAATTTTATATTTTCTATAATTTTGTGCTAATGATATAAAAAATAATCTACTTATACGTACATAAAACTACCTCCTATGGTGGCCAGCTATGTCTCTTTACAGCTTAAACAGAGATGTCTGTTGCAAGAGTTTACTCCTACTACCAAGCCCAGTCTTCTGGTCATCTAAGAGGAAGAGTGAGTACAGACATTGTAAGAGTCCATGATTCTTAGAGAATCATGTAGAGAGATGTTGTTCTATCTCCTTTTGAACATAAAGGGAGGAAGTACTATTTAAGATGCTTGTAGGACCTAAACAATCAACTATTATTACAAATGAGAAGCAAAGGCAAATGTCTCCGTTGGTGGCCTTCATTGACATAATGACTTGCCTTGTAATTACCAGAGCAGGAAGCTAGACATAAGCACAGGTGGTACTGTTGTACTTCTAGGTAGATAGGTATGCATAGAAAACTATATTTTGTATTTTACATTCTATTCTTGCTTCTTGTTCCCATGGGCACTTAATTTATTGGCATACAGGTCTTTGATCCAAAGGGAAGAGTATATCAACTAGGAGACAGAACAATGACCCCATTAGATAGAATGTGGAGGCTGTACATGCCTGCCTTGTATACCTCCATCCTGTGTAACATCTAGCACAGAAGGAAGCTGTAGGGCTGATAGGCTTATTGGAATAAATGATACAGCACGTCAGAGGGAAGTAGACCATTAATACTCACTGGTGGCTAGGAAAACATCTGGGTATCCAAACACTATTGTTCCTTGTGAGTGGGGATGATGGAAAACTACAGTCAAGTCCAAAAAGGACTAATAATAATGGTCTAGACTCCTCAGAATAAAAGTTCAGATGATCCCACCAGCTGGAACCATTCCACTGCAACCAGCTAAAATACTTGCTGGAGGCAAAGGGGCAATGGAGTGAATCGTAGAAACAGATAGTTACAGATCTCATTATATTGTGTCAGTATACTATTTGGCTTTTTTAGTAGCATATGCATTGAAGTTCACTAAGAAAAAAACAATTAAATTATATATGTATATGCAAAAGTAGTTATTATAAAGAATTGGTTGATGACACTTCTCTTAGTTTACTTCTGTTGCTGTGATAAAACACTGACCAAAACCAACTTGGGAAGGAAAGAGTTTATTTCTTCTTATGGCTTACAGTCTATCATCAAAGGAAGCCAAGGTAGTAACTCAAATACTTGAAGCAGAATCCACAGAGAACATTGCTTTCTGGCTCATCCTCAGAATCACATTCAGCTACTTTTCTTATACCATCCAGAGCCAATCCCTCCCCATCGATCTCCAGTCATACACAGATGAGCCATAGGCCAATTTAATGGAGGAAAGCAGGTTTCTTCTTCTCAGGTGTATCAAGTTGACAATCAAGTTTCCTCATCCTGATACTACTGAAGAGGACAATACCCCAATATTTAAAGGTTAAGTCAACAAGGGTTATACTGAGGAAGGCTGAAAACTAGAGTCAAGTCAAAGTCCAACAGCCTTGGTGTTGACAGCATAGTCCTTAGCTGAAGGCCAGCAGACTCCAAACCGAAGATGAACTGCTTTTACTTGAGTGTAAAAATTGAATTTAAACAAATGATATACATGTTGAAGCTGTCTGGTAGGCAGGATTCTCTCTTGCTCAGTAGATAGTCACTTCTTTCTTTAGGCTGAGAAGAGATATAATAGAAGTCAAGACACTTTATACACTCACTAATTTATATGTTAATCTTTTCTAAAAATATCATTATAGAATCAGTCAGAATATTTAGGCAAATTGTCAGCATTTCATGATCCAGTTAGTATCATATGTAAACATAGTGTAGAGTAGTGTAGTGCAGTGCAGTGCAGTGCAGTGCAGTGCAGTGTAGTGTAGTATAGTATCAAAGGATACGATCACACTTGTCATAAGATAGGAGATTAGAAATAGTCAATATTAGTTATTCTTAGAATTTGGGATAGTTTGGAAGACATTCTTTTAGAAATTTTATCCTTCTTTTCATAAAAATATAAATCCTTAATAAATAAATCCCAGAGGGTGTAGAGGATAGGTGTCTTTTCGTAATGTGTTAGTTGCTACAGACATCCTGGCTAGGTTAAGTTCTATTGGTTGCAATTTAAAAAGTTAAATACTGTGTTTACCAAAATCATCATTCATGAAGAGTTTCAGAGAACTTTTACACTAAGATTCATCTATGAGTCACCTGCTTAACACTTTAAAGGTGTTGGTTAACAAGTTCTATGCTTCTATATCTGTAGACATATGCCTGAGCATCTGGTCTTTGGAGATATGCATACCTACATAATCCTAAAGGCTTTTGCTAAGTATGGAATAATTTAACCAACTTTGTGAATTTAATTAAGCCTTTATCCACATGGTGTGTTGGAAGACATGGTGGTTTATACAAACACTATAATCTAGAAGAGAGAAAACCATCTATCTCTTTTACAAAATGGAAACCAGGTTCACAGGGCAACTGGGACATTTTGCTTGTCATCAAAATGAATGTATTCTATTCTGAATTTATAAATTGGTAATAAGCTGCCTTATCATAATAATTAATGATAATTAACCTTTTAAAGCTTTATTACTTATGAGGCCATCTCTGGCAGACAGCTCTTAAAGACAGAATGGAATGTAGACAGTGGAAAAGATATTCCTCAGAGCTCATAAGTCCTGAAAGGTAGGAAATCATGTTTCTCTGTGGTGATCCTGCAGATCTGAAGAGCTGCAGAGAATTCCAGACAGGAAGAAATACATGTTTGGCCTATAACAATGATGGGAGGTTTTCATCCTGAGAGGATGGGACTAAAGGCCAGAGCCAGCCACCTCCACCACTGACAACTGTATGCCTTCAATGGTCTTTTCCCTCTTGTACAAAAGGGATGTGTGATGCCAATTTAAATGAAGGATCCTTTATAGGATCCAGATAATAAGGCTTCTCAACAAATGGCGAGCATCCTGGAAAACAATTTTCCAACATATTGGCAATGTTCCTGCATCTTAAGATGCTAAACTGGATCCATAGCACATTGTATATCTTTGTATAGTCCAGGTTTTTCTAAATCTGACATTCATAATATAACTCAGTGATGGTTAGAAAAAAGAGTCTACCTATGATGTTCTTAGAACCAACACCTGTGTAAAGGAAGAAAGTAAAGCAAGACTTGGCAAAGAAAAATACTTGAGTATAACATGACCACAATGAGAGACTAGGCTTATACAAAACCAAGCCCTATAGCAAGAATCAGTTCTTCTGAATCAAGATCCCCTAACCAGTTCTTTTCACAATGGCAGTCATAAATGATTGTATCTCTGTTGCCCCAGAGCATAATGGCTTTGAACCAGGTCATTCTGAGGACCAAGAGAACTTTATAAAGGGCAGAAATTTTCTCATTTGTAAATGAAACTTTTTGTTTTGTTTTACTAGAGCAATGACATCTCCAGCAAAAAGGCTGTCAGGAAGTTCATCACAGTAGCTCTAACATTAATTTTTGCTGAACAACTATGTCACATGAAGGTCTTCTTGAGGCTAGTCCCTTCTCTATCAGATGTACAACCAACTTTACCCTATTAAATAGGTATTCACATAGACATTTGTTATATGATGAGAATGAGGCATAGTGAATTGTACAAAGCAAATACAGCCAACAGTCAGGGTATTCACTCAATATAAATGTTTATCTATTGATGAAAAAAATTTAAAAAGTGACATATGTGATAGAATATTGTACAGTCATAAAAGTAACAGAATTTTGTCATTTGTGACATAGTGGATTGAGCTGGAAAATAGTGCAGTAAGAGAAATAAAGCTGCCACACATACACCAATATCACATGACCTCACTCACATGGAGCACCTAAGAATGGCTCTCATAGAAGTTGAAACTAGAATGCCAAAATGGCAAAACTAAGGAGAGGACAGGGAAGAAGACAGGTTGTGAAGAGTTATGAGTTCCATCTGTATGGGTTCTGATGCTGTTATGCAATATGGTGAGTGCAGACAAGATGCTGTACTATACACACACAGAAAAAGATGGCAAATGCTGCAAATAAATTCTAAACATTTGAGGAACTAGCTATGCTAACCCTCACTTAAACATTATATAATGGAATATGCAAAAATATGTAAATTTTTCAAAGAATTTTAATTCAAAATTAAAATACAAAAATATTTAAATCAGTTCTGTAGCACTCTACAGTGGTAACTCCAATGTGTCTAAGAATTTGTAGCAAGTAGGAGACTTATTTTTCTGATCGTTACTAGAAGAGTGGTTCTCCTTGCCTCCATTTCAGATTCTATTTCTCTGTATGATTCATTCCAGACTAGGACTTCACAAGTCCCCAGCCAAATGGAAGTACTGTGAGCATGTGTGTATGTGTGTTCTTAGAGCACATTGCTAAGTCTATGATCTTGCAGAAGCTGCTGATCTTCCCTTGGCTTCCCATCTTCTTCCCTCAGCAGTAACATGAGAAAGATAGTGCATCTATCACACATATGGTTTGATATTAAAAAGTTTAAACTGAGTGACTTACACCTATAATCCAGCATTTGGGAGGCTAAGCCAGAAAGATTGCTTTCAGTTTAAAGACAGCCTGAGTTACATCCTGAATTCCAGGCCAGCATTAACTATTGAGTGAGACCCTGTGTCCTAAAAACCAAATAAATACATAAAAATAAATTAATATACACAAATGTGTTAATATATACAAATCATGCTTAAAAGTATGCCAGGTATGTGGTAAGGGATATGTGCTTGCCATGATCATTATCTGTTTATCTAATAACTTATGTAAGAATGCATCATGACTTTGGCCGTGCATTCACTGATTTTCCTGTTTGGCAGCATCCTAAAGACAAAGACTGTACAATACTTACATGAATATAAACATGATGATACAGTGCATTCTGCCTGATGTAGAACATTATATTAAACTGGATTTCAACAGGAAGTAACTGAGTTTTCTCCACAGCCATGCATGTGCCTTTATGCATCCTCCTAGCATATCACCATCATGTCTTACTTCAGATTTGAAGTCAGACAGACCGGAAATCAAGTACATGTGTTCTCTTGCTAGGAATGACCACCTGACATGGTCAACTTTAAACGTCAAAACATTTGTTTCCATTCACAGTTCTAGAAATTTCAGTGAGTTGTTGTTTGCCCAGGTCATTTCAGGCCTGTGGGAAGGCTAAACAAATTGGTAGGTACACACAATAGAGCAAAGCAGCTCACCTCATAGTAGACACGGTGGAAATAGAGCAAGCAAGCTCTTCTAACAAAGCCAGTGACACTTTGAACTCCTTGATGGATCAGCTGATGAATGAGGTTAGAGCACTGGCAATTTGAAAAATTCCAAGGACTGCACCTCTGTATACTGTTGCATTGCATCTAACACATAAGCACTGGGGAGAGGGGACAATATAGATTCAAGCCACCAGTAACATTATAGTAGAAATAGGATAGGCATTGAGTGTGGTTTTCCAACATATCATTTTCTAACCCTGAATAAATTACTTAATTTGCTAATATGTGCAGGCTTTCTGACTTTCACTTGCAGAACATGAACAGCAATAATGCAGAGATTTTAGGGGCCAATGGGATCTTGTATCTGAAGTCCTTCCTATAGCAGTGGAGAGCCATAATAGTTATACTCTGTGGGCTCTTTTGTCATCCTGTCTATGTGCAGCACAGCGCATTGCAGAATCAAGGAAGATGTGTTTCACCAGCACATAGTGGGCTTTTTTCAGCACACCGAAGCTTTGCATTACCAACCACTGAGCAGACAGCTGACTCTCAGCAAAAATCCACATAGTGCTCAGGAGAATGTTAAATGGCAGGGAAAGGCAGTGACAAAAGCCGCCTTAATGAGACATCCTGTTAGCTCTGGCTGCTCCCAGGTCAGGCTGCTTATGTGGGAGCAAGAGCACTAATGGACTAGGTAGTTGTGTATTTCCATCTGGCTAGGCACTGGGTTTTTAATGAAGCAAGCTGTCCACAGACTTGGGCAGAGAGTGGAGGAAGGAGAGAAAAGGAGGGAGGAAGGGAGAAAGGGAAGAAAGGAGATAGAATAGAGACAGAGTGGGTTGAGGGAGACAGGGAGAGGGAGAGAGAGGGCAAGTATGCATCTCCGATGATAAAGAATTTCATTCTAAAATAGAGTGGACAAAGAGAAAGATGGTGGTACAGGAAGACTTGACATTCTGTGATTTGCATCAGTTGGAGAGAAGCAGACAGAGACCTTCCCACCCCTGCAGTGGACCCTTGTACAGGGCCGAAAGAAGAACAAAATGTTCTGCTTTTCCAAGGGCCTCTAATACCCTCTAATACCCTCCACAGCTTGAACAAAGACTAGTGTCAGCTGCCTGACTTCTTAATGATGAATAATTCATACACATCAAAGCAGCCCTCACAAAGTATTTTTTCCTGCAGCCTCAAAGACAATGAAACAACAGCAAAAAGGCCAGAAGGGGAATTTTTTTTTTCAAATCACATCATCTCTCTTATCTCTCCTCCCTCTTCCCCTCCTCTGCAATATCCATGCCTGACCTGGATTAAAATAAGCTGCAATATCATTTTACAAACTCATTAAACTGTTTCAGTTTCTTTCCTTTCCCACACAATGGCAAACTCCTATTCATACTTCAATTCCCAGCTCAAATACTGCCATGTACTAAATTAACCCCTGCCACCCACATGCTTCCTTTACTAGGCTCAATATGAAAACCTTCTTTAAATTTCTAGTTTAGAATTAAAACTTTTGACTCATCAGCACTCATTATAAAACCTGAGATACAGGAGGCTCTCAACTAAAGTTCATGGACTTGCAATTCAACGAAAGAAGGAAGAGAGAGAGAGAGAGAGAGAGAGAGAGAGAGAGAGAGAGAGAGAGAGAGAGAGGAGAGATGAGAGAAGGAGGTGGGGGAAGGAAGGAAGAAGGAAGGAAGGAAGGAAGGAAGGAAGGAAGGAAGGAAGGAACGAAGGAAGGAAGGAAGGAAGGAAGGAATTTACCCAGGTTGGTTCCAGGAATCCACATGATGGCATACATTGCTAGTAACTCTAGCTGGAGGGATAGGGCACCTTCTTCTGACCTCTGCGGGCAAGAGGCACACATAGAGTGCATTTACATACTTGTAGGCAAAACATTCATACACATAAAATAAATAAGTCATTAAAAAAATCAAACAAAACCACTGAAATGAACCACAGGAATCCCCTTGTATATTAAGTCAATGAAAATGAAAACAAGATGGCAAGATGACAGAGATAATATACAAACCTCAAGTATCCGGGACCATTATTCTTATCTCTTAGCATTTCCTAGGAATGAGAATCAAAGGTTTAGAAAGGCACTGAGCTGTTGTGAGATGTTTGGAGAGCTTACCAGCTCTCTTTTGGTGGGCAAATCCTTTTAGCAAGAGGTATTTGTGGAAGCAGAGATAAAAATTAAAGTGTCAGCATGACGATCTAGGTTAGTTTTATCGTCTGTCTTAAAATACAAACTCCTTCTCCTCCCTTTCTTTTTGATCATCATAAATGACAATTTACTACAGATGTCCACACATGAGGATGCAGATGTTACTCACATTCTATATTTCTTCAACTGTCTACTGCTTCAGTAAAATACCATTTCAGTGTCGAGGAGGGAACATATTTCCTTTGTAGAGTGAATGCTTGTAATCAAGGGGGAAAAAGGCATTTTAAGCTAGCCTCTATTTATTCAGTGAGTGAATTACAATGTACGGGGCACACTGGATACTGTGCTCAGCAGCACTAAGGAAATTCATGGACCATGATATTTAAGTCTTCCTCCTACATACCTTATCATCCCACTCGGGAAAAAAACATGAGTAATGATTATTTCTAAATATTTTCAGCTTTATAGATGAACATAGTTATAGTTTGTAAGTGGCATCCTGCCTAATTCTGTCTGATAATTTAGACATGAATTCAGAGAGGAGATGAACTTGAATCTGATTCTTGAGAGGCATACGAAAGGGCATTTTCCAGTGGAAGAATGACAAGGAGACTCATCTGAAATTAATGGTGATTTCATAGGCCTGGAGTTGGGCAACATATAGATTGAAAGTGCCAGGTTGCTGGGGTTCCAGATCTATAACACGAAGTGAAGCTGATAGAGCAAAAGAAACAAGAAGATGCTGTTGCTATGAGCCTTGCATTATCAATGAGTATTACAGCATTTTGTAAGTCTAAGATGGGTATGAAGAAAAACCTTTATGAGTTACAGACTCCTTGCTGTGAATAAAGTGATAAGACCAAGACTATGATAGAGGGGAATAAAGGTAGGTGAGCCTCCTGAAGGTCAAAAGGAATTTATGAGAAGACTAGACAGGATGATAGGAGGGGATATCAAGCTTGTGAATAAACTCTTGCAGTATTAGGTAAAAGTCATATGATTTCAAGAGAACTGGTGCTATACCCCAGTTCATTTTAAATGGATATGTCAAAAATCGCTGGACCATTGGCCAATATGGGTAGAATATTTGGGATGAAGAAACAGAGATAGAGAAGTCTAGGCCATGTGTAACCACATAAAAGGGATGATTTTTAAAGAAGGATGGGAGTCTTAGTTTGATCATGCTAGTGCAATAAAATACTGTTATTTGACCAAGTAGTTTATAAATGACAGAAATTTTTATGTCTCAGGCTTCTGGTGTCTTGGAGTCCAAGTCCTGCAAACTGAGCATTTAGCAAAGGTTTACTCTCTGCTTCAAAGACAGAGCTGTCTGAATGTACCATTACATTTGTAGAAGGGATGGATTGACCTCTTGGATATTTTTCACAAAGTCAATATTCCCATTAATCTAGGACACACCCTCATGGCCCCACTACCTTTCAAACATACCCTCAGCTTTAGGGCTAGCATTTCATTAAGGGACAGATATCACATAACTATGAACTAGATCAGGAAATTTTCTGTAACTAGCTTCCAGATCATATACCTAATTTGGAAAGAATGCTTTGTAGAGGCCAACATTTCAAAGATGTAGTAACTAGTGCCAGAAAACTAATAAAGGGGGTTGAAGGATACATCATACATCCTCTTACCTCCCTAAATCAATACTTTGGGTCTCTCAGCCAATCAGCAACTGAGATTTACCGTCCATGCAATTAACTTTCTTCTGTCATCTGTTACAGAATCAACAAGAGAAACAAAGATGGGCAGTGGTATATGTACAGTTTGTAGTATAAAAGACTGGGTAGGATAAAGGAGGAGAAAGAGAATTATTCAGAGTAGAGGAACGAGGACTAGGACTAAGAGAGATACTGCTAAATGAATATGATTGGGTGAATTCTTATCAGGTGAACCAAGAAACTAGTAGGGTAAAGCTTTAGAAATGATGGTACACATCAACATCAAGGCTGGTAGCCTTCTGTTAGCCTGACTCCTTATTCCGATAAAAGTGGATTCTTTCCAAATAATATTATGTTTATGTCCTAAACACTGCTTATAAGAAAATTATAATATTGCTTCTCTATGAAGTATGACTTGGTGAGAAAGATGGTGTAACCATGTAGAAAGTCTGCTACTGGCTACGCCAACTGAAGAAAAAAATATTTTCCTTGTTAAACATTTATATTGTCTCATGTATAGTTCAAAAATGAAGGCTGTTGGCTCTCTTTGTTCCTTAAGTTACTAACAAAGGCAAATTGAAGGTGTACTCTGTGTTAGGGACTGGCTGCAAGACTAGCAATACCAGAGAGCAAAAGCAGGCACTATTCCTTTTCCCGTGAAATTTGCAATCTACCAAGGGAATGATAGACATTAATGTAATAATCATAAATTTAAATAATTAACTCAAGCTGAGATTAAACCTTAAATGAGGAAACAAATTATTCTGAGTTCAGGCAACAAGCAGATATCACCTTGACTGAAAAAGGAGATTAAAATTTCCCTACAGAGTAAGGCTTGGGTTATGATCAGAAAGGTGGGGTGGTTGATGAAAACGGCATGTCTAAGGCACAGAGTGTGCAAAGTAACTGTGACAAGAAGTTCATAAAGTGTTATGCTATGGAAGAGAGTATGGGAAACAGGTGGAAACAGAAAAAAAAGGGACTTTTTTTATTAATGTATTTATATATAATGCATCTTGACTGTTTGCCTGCATGTTTGTATGTACAAGACATGTAATCTTGGGGCCTGGAGAGGCCAGAAGTGGGCATCAGATCCCCTAGAGCTGGAGTTAGAAGTGTTTGTAAATGGCTTCTAATTCCTACCTCCCAGCCTTGTGTGGGTGCTAGGAATGTAACTTGTGTTGTCTGAAAGAATAGCCAAGGCTGAGACCTCTCTCCAGACCTAGAGAAGGGGAGTGTTTGTAAAAGAGGCTTAACAAACATTAAGGAGAGATCTAAGCAAGTGCCATACTGCCATACTGGGTTTTTGTGTGTGTGTGCTTCACAATTACTAATATTATAATAGCAATGGGTTTCCAAATGTAACTTGCATTGTTTTGCTCGTTTAAAATGTGTGCATTGATCTTTTTCATTGGGCCTTTATTTAGCTTGCTTTCCACACAATGCTTCTTGACCAAAGCTTTATGTCTGGCTCTGAGAAGGAAGCCAAACATGGATACCCCAGATAAGTTTGCAAACTTAAGGAATCCATGTTTAGAGAAAAGGGAAGGGAACAGATGCTGATGAATTGTGGAGTCGGCGGTAGGAGAAAGACAAACCAGAGGGCTAGAAGGGCGGAGTGTCTCACCAGCTCATAGAGGTAGAGAGACATGGATAGGTGCACAGTGAGTAACATCTAACTTCCAATGACAGAGAGACAGCTTTCATCTGCTACATGCTTCCTGTGTGCCAGGCACTGGGGGGGGGGAGCTTTTAATTTCAGCGATGACAGAAGCCTTCAAAAGTGCCATGTTCTTATCTTTCTTCTAACCACACGGAAACTGGGAATCAGGAGCTCTGAGCAATCTGGTGGCAATTCAATGGTGAAGACAAGGTGGAAACCAGGAGGCCTGAACATAATCCACTGACATAAAATAAGCAGTGGAAGGGACTGAGATTAAAATGTTGGTCTCAAATCAAAATATTAAAACAACACGTGAGTTGACTTATAACTACAGCTACTTGGAGAAATATTTGAGGACCTGCAAGCATAGCATCTTCACCCAAATTTAGGGATAGGAGCTTGAGCCAAAATAATACTACCTCCACCCTTAAATTAGTGGAAACTCTCATGCTCTAGGCAGAAGCAGGAGATGAATAATACATATGCATCAGAGAACACATTAGCACTTACACTATCCAAAGGACCTGTTTTTATATCATTTGACTTTTCTTCTCTCCCCCTGTAATTACTTCATTTCAGCAAAATCACACTGTATTATGATTTAACAACTGAAACAGTCACTTAAGCACTGATATTTTGCAAGCACCTTTCCAACATTTCTACCAACAATCTGAGCTCCAAAGAGAAGAGAATGAACTATCGCTTCAGGGCTCAACTCCACCACATAGCCGTGCACAGTCATCCATTACAGAAGTTCCGGTGCTTAAATTCTGCCCTGGTTGTCATTCTGCCCCCGTTCATATACTGTTAAGAGACATCAAGGTATGATTATTATAGGGCTAAGAGGGGAAGAGATTGGCATTATTTTTTAATCATAGAGAAACTGGCATGTTGTGGAGATATTTTAACTATACGCTGTAATCATCCTTCCTTGCAGAAAACTGAACCTTGTCTTCTGAAAGCCTCTTTCTTTCTGAGTCCCGACCATGTAGATGAGGAGAGAAAATGCATCCCGAAGCTTCAAGATAAAATGCAGACCCCTAATTGTTCCCATGTTTCCTGCAGATTGGAAATTCCTGCCTGTGCTTCCTCCCCATGAAAGCCTTGTTAAGTCAGCACATGTAAGTAATCAAATGTACCTAGTGGCCAGTGAGTGTTTCCTTTGTAAAATGCCTATCTACCAGCTCTGAGCACTGAGTACAAATAGTGGTTTGTACTTACAGAATTACACACTCTTGTTTCTGAAAGGAATCTTACAGAGTGTAACTGGGTTTCGGTATTTGATAACTCGGAGGCCTGGAGCCCAGATGGGGAATACGAACTGCCCAAGCTTGCAAGATAAAACATCAGCTTCATGAATGTATAAGCTGCTGTTGTTTCAACTCTGCTGCATTGACTTAACCTAAATTAGCCTTGCATTTTGTACTAAGCAGTATGTCCCCTTGCTTCCAAATCAAAGGCATAATCAATCATAATTTGCAAGGCAGACATTTTGAGAAGTAGGAAATGAAATTCCCCAATGCAGCCACATTTAAATTTGCTGGGAGCCACTGATTTGGGAAAAGGAAACTCTTAAAGTGTAGGTCACCAGCATGCATGCTGGTTGAAAACCTTGTCAACTGAATGGAATCTACAGCTGCAATCTGCATTTTTTCCCATAAAGGGCCAGACGATAAATATTTTAGGTTTGTCATATTGGAGCAACTATTCATGTCTGCCTTGTTAACAGAAGAGCAGCCATGGACAAGACAGGAATAGCTCTGTCTGAGTTTCAATAAAATTTTATAATTTAACATACTTTCACCTGCTATAAAAATCTTTTAATTCTTTAATTTAAAAAATAATTCTTAAAGGTTCTGCTCTGTTCATAGTGATACAGAAACAGGCGTGGGCTGTGTTTTTCCTTTTTCCTTCTTGCTGTACCTCTCTGAATTGTGACCAAGAGAGATATGCTCAGAGTTGCTTCTCACTATAACTTATTCTATTAACAAATACACACTTTGTCAGTAAGACATGATTCATCTTTTGGGTAAATGTTGGTTTTCATTACATTCCATAGGGGGGAAATGAGATATTTCCTTGTAAAGAAGTCTCTAAAACATTTCAAAATGCTTAAAGAAGAGATCTTCAAAGGCCTAGGTTTTGTTTGTCTTCAAGTCAATGACGAAAACCACACTAGGAATCCCACATTATCAGCTCCTGATAAGGGTTTTTTTGGGTAAACAAAATTATGCTATACCTGTGATCATGGATTTTCACAGTATAATTCAAGATTTCCAGCTTGTTTCAGTGAATCTTCATCTTCAGTGTTTTCTTGAATATTCATTCATTCAGTTATTCACTCATTTGATAAATATGCTTTATCTCCAAGATCTGAAAGAAGCTTTATTCTTAGTGTCTCAATACATGTCCATACATATTCATGCATTTATTTAACACATAAAGAGTAATTATTGAGCACATTGAGTACAAACTGGAGGTAAGGTAGCTCAAAGTCCTGGCCTTCTGGATTATTCAACCCATTTGAGGGTATTGTCACCCCATGACAACAATCATGTGAATAACTTACACCATGCTCTTTAGTAAAAGAACAAGGCACTCTTCCTCTCAAACTCTTCATCCTCTTATCTCCTCCTGTGGGTGCTGGGATGACAGGGAATGTTATTACCCAGGATCCAGTATTTGCACCTCTGACAAGGGCTAGAAAATGGATCCAAATGGCCAGTCACACTAATCACACTGGATCTCAACACTGAACACAAGCTTAACTCATTCAATTGACCCTTTAGATGTAACAGTCCTGCTCCTCAAATCTTACACACTCTAATCACATGTAAAGGTATCTTGAATGACTCACTTCTTCTTTAATGTAGAATGTAATTCTACCTCCCTAAGCCGAGCTGCTTGTATGTGTTACTGTGCTCCAATACACATGGATGGCTATAACTTTTTCAGTATTGTCAGTCACTATATTGGCTGCCAAGAACAGAGTTGGACTCAGCAGATGCAGTGTTGGATTGCTGTATGAATATATGAATTAAAAGCATGCTTGTGTCATGAAAACAGGCCAAACTCATGATGCATGGAGAGTCACTCAAAAAGATGTTTATATTGTACATGAAACATGGACCAGAATTTGGTAGATTTTTGTCAGTTGTTCCTCTATTTCCAATCTAGTAACACATGCACCTTAAGTCTAGACCAATTTTACTTTTTTCACAAAAATGTACCTTTAGAAAGGTCAAATTGATCTGCTTTTAGTATTTCTCTTTTGTAATCTCAGAGATTGTCATCCAACCTATCTTGTGTCAATCTGACTTCACTCTTGACTCCACTGCAGACAGAAAGGGCCTTCTTCTTTGGATGGCAGGGATGGGAAGGAAGCAGTGACCTTCTGCATTCCACAGACTCAGGCTACCACATTCCTCCTTGTCAAAAGATGACACCATTTAACCCCAATTAAGTCATGTCTTAAGTTCAAGACTTCTAGTTTACTAACATGAATCAATACCCTACTTTATCAATGATTTAAATCCAAACCAATGACCTCTTATTAATATTCTGCCAAATAGAATATTGCCAGGAACCAGATAATGATCATGAGGGAAATGTCAGTGTCATAAACTGACCATATGAGTTTGCTTCTGTGTTTTCTCTCAGCCACAGACAGGAAACTATTTGATGGTGGAAATGGACCAGCAGGAATGATAGGCAAGGTAGGGTAATAGGAGGAAGATATGAACAAGTCCAGTGACAGGTATGTAGAGAAATGTCATAATGTAATCCATTATTTTATATGCTAATTTAAAAAAAATAACAAAAATTCAGAACTGTAAAATAAACACAGCAAACAAAAGTAAGTCATTTTCTTTTAATGTTGAGTAAAATTTGCAAGATAGTTTCCCTAGAGAGGAAAGAAGAATCAAGGTCCAGATAGACATTCCAAGAACTCCTAGGGGTTTTTAATTCTGAACATTAATGAAAAACACCTAATAGAATATGAATGAGCAACTAATGAAAGATTTGGAAGTCTATTCCTACCTCTTCTCCTTTCTTCCTTGGAAGGATTCCAATCAACCGGGGAGGAGGTGATGTGCTTAGAGTTTTGAGAAAAGTCGAGTAATATGATGGTTAACTAATTAACAACTTGACATAACCTAAGATCACATGGAAAGAGTGACTTCCAAGAGAGGACTGTCTACATTGGATTGGCCTGTGGGTATGTGTAGGGTAGATACATGTGTGTGCATGCATGAGGTGGAGGTGGGGGTCTTGATTGCCTTAACTAATGTGATAAGACCCACAGTTAATGTGGACAGCACCTTCCAAGGCACCCAGGTGAACAACTACCCGGTTCTTGGTGTCTCAATTGTAAGACAGCCAATGTTAGCCTACTCCGAATTAATCGTGTAAATGAATCAAATAAATCACTTTTGATTTATCTTCATTCTGAAGATATATCAGATTCAACCATATAGATGGATAGATAGATATAGATATAGATGATATAGAGATAGAGATAGAGGTAGAGGTAGAGATAAAGACTAGATAGAGATAGATAGATAGATAGATAGATAGATAGATAGATAGATATAGGCATAGATAGACAGACAGATAGATAGATAGATAGATAGATAGATAGATAGATAGATAGATGATAGATAGATAGAGATAGATACAGATACATAGATATAGACATAGATATAGATTAGATATAGATTATAGATAGATAGATAGATAGATAGATAGATAGATAGATAGATAGATAGAGTACAAATATAGGTCATTCTATACAACCATAGGTCATTCACCTAGTTCCCACTTGTTCTCCCACAGGGCATATTATTCATTACAACCAAGACTTTACAGAAACCATCATTCAGGAAGAGGTTGGTGCCAAGAATATAGCAAGTATTAAAGCTTACATACTATTGCACACACAAGTGGGCATTTTAATATTTCCAAAGTCTCAGATCGATTGGAGTGATTCTTAAAATTTTATTTCACTTATTGACTCATTCATGTGTTCAACACAGATATCCATCAAGCATCTTTTAGATACTGAAAGCTGTGGCACATCCCCAGGAAGAGACGGTGAGTAAGCAAAGCACAGCTGTCCTTCTCGGGAAGTTGAAAGTGCTCCCTAACCTTTACAAGTAAATATGTGAGTTTGTCAATGCAGACATTAAAACAACCTCAGGCTTTTCTCTGGTGTGAGCAGTTCATCT
The DNA here is from genome assembly GCF_004785775.1 of Grammomys surdaster. Taxonomy (NCBI): domain Eukaryota; kingdom Metazoa; phylum Chordata; class Mammalia; order Rodentia; family Muridae; genus Grammomys; species Grammomys surdaster. Next base: position 1,144,912 of record NW_021604646.1, on the reverse strand, counting down.
GCCAAAAATTTTCCTTCTGCATTGGCACATTGTAGTTGCTCAATCAATGCCAATTGAACACATAAAATGTCAGTTAAGTGAGTGGATAGGTAAGGGTGAAGAATGTATCCTCTTCCAGAACACCGAGGTGTACATCAGAGAAAGCAAGAATTCCCTCGCTCCCCACCTTTCTCTGTGTGTGTGTGTGTGTGTGTGTGTGTGTGTGTGTGTGTACATTTGTATGCTTGCTTTGCTTAATCTACTCTCAGTGAAAGAAAATATCCCATGGAGATTTTAACATGTTTAGTTCCAGATTTGGTGGTGAAACTTTTTAAACCCAGTTGTCATGACAACCATGTTCCTGAGACAATTAGCTACTAACTTGAGTGGTTGGGAGGATACACTCTTTTTGAAGGTTTTGATGGAGGAGAGTTATGCTCAACTCTGATCCCTGAAGTCACAGTCTCCCCTCTCAGAAGGAGGTTTCAAATGCATTTCCCCTTCTTCTACAGTAGTTGCCTAATGCTTCTACATTGAAGTGCCAGAAACTGGAAGGTAGAAACCACACTGGGAGACAGAATGCTTGCTTTTTGATTATTCTAGAAGCTTGGAGCCAAGAGGCATGCAGGAGTGGTTCCCATTTAGATCGTTAACTTGGGGGAGGAACACATCGAGTCTTCTTCTTCCTTGGCTTGTGGATGGCAGTCCTCATGTTCAGATTCCATTTTTTCTCTGTCTTCACAGCCTTTTTCCGTCATGTCTGTTTCTGCTCAAATCTCTGCTGCCTTTACTAATAAGGATATTTGTCATGATGGACAGGATGCCACTCAAATGACTTCATGTTAATTTAAGTACCTCTACTATAGCCAATCTCCCCCAAACTCCAAATAAAATGGTCAGGTTCTTTGACACAAAAATTCAAAGCTTCAGTGTGTGGTTTGAATAGAGACAAAACTAAGAAAACTATAACTTTCTTACTGTCAGTAGAAATTAGAAGTTACTCGTCCTCCCTGTAAGTGACTGCCATGGTAGTATATACGTGCTACCAACAGTTCTATCTAACTAGAGGAAAAGTGAGACAGTGAAGGGAACTTGCTGGTCTTGGGTCATAGAACTAAGATTTGTAGCGTAGTGATATGCTAATACCCATTTTAAAAATCAAATTGTTTCCAGACGTTTAATATTCTCCTTGAGAGATAGGATCTCGCACCGAAGAATATCTAGTGTAATTTTAGAGCTTGGTTCCACTAGAGTAAGGGCAAAGTCCTGCAGATTCCCCCAGTATTAACTTCAAATTAGTTTTGCTCATTCCTAGTAGAAACAGTAATAAAAAAGAACCAAGGTGTGCTTACCTTCCAGGCAGTAAGCCTATATGGCCACAGAAGCTGAGGTGTTTTTTCTTCCTTCTGAAAACAAAATGTTAATTTCTCCTCTAAGACCCTCTACAGATTTAGCTGGTAGGCTAATAACGGTTCACTTAAGAACAAGAGAAATGTCATCCCTACTTTGATGTGTGATCACTGGAAAGAACTATCTTTAAATTCCCTTCAAAGGGGGAAATGTTTATGAATCCACTTTCAGTATGAGATATAAAGGGATTTGTCAAACCCTGGTGTGACTGCAGTGTTGCAGAAAACAGCAGCCACCTCCCTGAGCCTTTGGAATACGAGCTTTCTTTCTTTATTTTATTCTTTTTTCTTTTTTTTTCCTCCAGTGAGCCTCCTCCTCTATAGCCCTGTCTCAGAGCTGCTGCTGCCAACTCCTTGAATTCTTAGCCCTTCCTTGGGCATCCTTTTCTTTTCTTTCTGCCTATTAATTAACTTATTTGTTTGTCCCTTGTGGCCTTGCTTTGGAAAGTGATGAATACAGTGAGAGACTTTTTGCTCACACCATCAATCATAGCCCTGGCTGGGTCTTGACACCCAGAAATGCCAAATATATTGAGCTGCCTGGGTTGGTCATTGGTGCTTTACTTTCAAAGTCTGTATAGAAGGGGTGATTTGGTTTCATTTCCTGGTAAAGGCTCCCTCACAGCAACTGACCTGTCGACTACACATAGCCTGAAAGGAACAACTGTTCAGAGGCAAGTGGGTGACAAAATGTCTTTGTTTTTATGTGTTAGATATTGATTGCCTGACATCTAATACACATATTTTTATAGTACATCCACATTTCAAATTAAATATAGAAAAATCCCTTTTCAGTGATTAGAAAATCAAATCTCAAGAGAATTAAATATTTTTGTTAAATTCCTGTAGTATATTTAGGCTCCAAAGCGTACACTCAATGGAAGATGGAGCTGAATCTTCCTAAGGCACTATGATTCCTCTCATTATAAAATATCCTTAGTAACCCAAACATAGCCTGACTGTGAGTTTGAGCTATTCAGGTGACTCTGAAATAATTTACCTTAAAAATCACATAGTAATACAGTATATCAGTGCTCTCAACAGTGCTCTGAGAGGTAAGATTCCTTAGTTTTTCAAATTAGTAGGCTTCCATATATTTAGGATGAAGCCTTAAGCAAGTAATTTTTCACCTTTCAGGAGAAAGTTTTTGTAACAAAAAATTGAAGATGTAGCATCTAGATTCTGCTGGCCTTTGCTGAGGTTTACCTCCTTCTGGAAAACACAGGTAGAAAGGAAGGTATAAGCTCCATTAATCAAGAACCATGAGTTCTGGCCTATCGTCTTGCTGTTGGCTGACTGGTTGGCAAATGGAACTGTGATTATGTCATAGAAACCTGTTTGTGAAACAAATGAGTTCTTTAAACAGATATATGCCCTGTAGTTCTAATAGAAAATACTTAATAATTGTGAAGATTTCACAAAAATCACCATTTGCATCAGAAATGTTATGCATTTTAAGAATTAAAATTACACTTACTCTACGTGTATGTAGTATATATTTAAGTGTAATAAGTATACTTATTTTAAGCTGGAGAGATGGCTTAATGGTTAAAAACACTTGCTGATCCTGGCCGGTGTTTATTTCTTAGCACATACATGGTACTTACAATCATCTCTAACTCCAGTTCCAGGGGATTCAATGGCCTCTTCTAGCCTCCATGGGCACCAGGCTTATACATGGTACACAAATATACATGTGGGCAAGACACCCCTATATGCACATAAAATAAAAAATTATTAAAAATCAAAGGTATACTTTTTTGGCAGATTAATTGTTGACTCTCACATTAAGGAGGCTTTTTTTTCAGTCACAAGGTGGTAATGTTACAAATAAAACCCAACATCTGCCTTCACATCCATGTCTATCCTATAAAATCTCTCATCTACAGTCATCTGAACAATATACAATGGTTCAAATAGACTCAGACTTAAACCTGACACTGACTCTTCAGAAAACATAACATATGAACTAATCTTCCAACCAGGATATGATGACGCAACTATATTGCAATGGTTTTCTCTTAAACTCAGTGGGAAGCTCATTGTCACACATGGCAATCAAATGAACAAAGACTTTAATCTATAGAACATCCTGGAGATTGACTGAGTCCAGGAGAGACAGCAGGCAGTCAGTTAGACGTACCTGCAGAATCTATTACATTTTCAGGTATAGAACAAGGGTTTTCACCACCATTCGCTTTCACCTGCCTTGAAAATTTGGCTCCTTAGCCCTACACCTGGTACACAAATTTCCAGTTCCCATTTGACTAGAGTTCCAGTTTTCTAGCCATCGTTTCCTATGAAGGAAAATGTATTGCTTCACCTAAACAAACAACTATGGTAACACTCTACACTAGCTATATGGCTGGGTAGTGCATACCTTTGAAACACTGTGGTCTTTTAGCAGCCGCATTGCCTACTCTTGTCCAATATATATATATGTGAAAAAATGGAACTCTTAGACTATTTCTGGAAGGAAGAAGGCACCAACTTTTTAGAAAAACACAAAAAGGCAAAAATAGGAAGGCAGAGGCTAGGTCTCACCTCTAGATCAAAATGACTAAAACAAGTCTCTGAAAAAGCTACATGTGCCAACATCTACAACTGATTCTCCGTGTGCTTCCTTCCTGCAGCCTTTACCAGATGACTAGTATCTACCCATTTTAGTCTACAATGGACTGTGCACACATTAGCCATAAGTCAAGTACCTGAATAAAGGAAAATACAGTATTATAGAGAACAGAGACAATGTGAGAAGAGCCATGAAAAAATTGGATTAATTCAATACAGGGTACTCAGTGTCCTGATAAGATGATGGTGGTTCTCCAGCTGAAAATCTGTTGATTCTAACATACATAGGGTTCTCTGCTTTCTATACAATCAGTAATAAACTCTAGAGTTCCATTGACTCTTCTAGGCACTTTTATTTAGGGAGCTTTTTTTTCTCACAATTCTTTCTTTAAGCCTGGTACTCCATACAAGCCCATTTCAACAATGCTCCTAACCTTCACTTTTCCTATCCCTCTCCCGTCAAATATTTTACCAATGGAATTCTTAAGCTTCACTAGAGGTCCAGTACCACAGTTGACTCTTTCTAGACCTCAATGTGATCATAAACTCTTAATCTTCATTCAATGACCAGGTCATGTATGGTCAGCTTCAACTCCATTCCTTTCCAAGATTAGGAGTTATATGACCCTCACTCAATGTTCTGTGACAAGCTCTGCTCCTAGGTAATCTATTTTTAATTCTGGGAATGTCTTTTTATGGGCCCAAATTAACAGCTCTAGAACAGTCTTCATTTTGGTTCCATTCTGCTTTCTTAAATTAAAAGGATGAGCTATTATCTTTCTCAGGTGCCTGCCTTTCCATAATTGAAGGCTGTCACTTTGCTGTCATTGGAGTTGCTGAGATCTTTTCTCTGCCTTGAATATTCTAGTAGAATAGATGACTCCTCTGGGGAGAATGATGTGATTCCTTCACTTGCCATGCAAATGAAATAACCGACTGAAGAGAAGGACCACAGCTGCAGGTCTTGTCATCCTTCACTTCTCTTCTCTTCTCTTCTCTTCTCTTCTCTTCTCTTCTCTTCTCTTCTCTTCTCTTCTCTTCTCTTC
>NW_021604646.1:1087964-1139807 GCF_004785775.1 Grammomys surdaster | reverse complement strand
CTTCTCTTCTCTTCTCTTCTCTTCTCTTCTCTTCTCGTCTCTTCCCTCCCCTCCCCTCCCTCCCCTCCCCTACCCTTCCCTTCAGTTCTCTTCTCTTATCCCCTCCCCTCCCCTTCTCTCCTCTCCCCACCCTCCCCTCCTTTCTTCTCGATTGTTTCTATTAATCATACTTCACTCACATCTACTTTTTCCCCCAGCTGTCTCATGATGTTGATCAGGAGAATCATGAAGCCAAATAAAGGGCCTGTTCCTATGCAGGGCTTGCCATTTAGGAAGGCCTTCATCCAGAACTTGGAGAGTCCAATTAAGACCTTGATCCCTACAAGCCTATGTAGTTCCCAGCCCACTGTGCTCTCTGCTACTGTAGAATAGATTTTGTCTTTGTCTTCAAATGTTGAATGTATAAAAGGTCTGGAAAATCACAGTATTGAGAGCTGGCCTGGTATATTTAAACAACATATAATTCTAACAGATCAAGCTGTCACTAATAATAGTTATACTTTACACATCAATGTAATAATAGTTAATATATATCAATGCTTTGTATTTATCCTCTGACTTTCTTTGGAGGCACTGGCAGAGAGAAGTAAGTCTAGCATCAATATTAAAAAAAAATAAACCCATGAATTAACTACCAATGTGACACACCCCAAACTACTGAAAATGTACTATATGGTTTTCTGACAGCATGGAAATGAATAGTTATATAAAGCATGAACATTTGGCCTACAGAATGACAAGAAAATCATGTCACCCGTGACTATTCCAAACTCTTACCCTCAGGATCAGTATTAATTTCATTTCAACTCTGTAAAAAAGTAGAGTTAGAGAAGGTCAGTAACAACACAGGAAAGTTCTGGCAAGGCTAGTAGAATCTCATGAACAGAGGAGATGGAATCCAACCAAAAGTAGGTTTTGAAAGCTGCTTTCAAAAGTATATCAAAACATGTTACATCCCCTACTTGTAAAGGAAAGTCTGGAAATACAGATGATGCTAAAACAAAACATTTATTGGGAGTTGAAAATTTTTCCATGTCCCACATCTATCAGTGGACTCTAGGTCAAGTCTGAGAAGCAACAGTATATGGAGAGCAGGCGGAGATCCCAATGAGTTCCTAAGTATTGGTATATAAAAATGAAATATGAAACTTTTTCTTTAGTGTCAAAAAAGTAATTTTTATATTAGCTGTCTAATGAACAAAGGTACAAAGATGAGCAGCAAAGTTCCAATGATGAGCTGTTAAATGTCACAACAATCCCAACAGAAACAACACAGGTTGTAACACTGTAAGTATTCCTAGTCCTTTAAGAAGACCACCAAGCTCTGGTGCAAGAATAATTCAATGTATTAACAGACTGGCTGTTATTCCTTAAATTGAGAAGGAAAATATGGGTTTAGTTTCTCGTGTCATTCTCTCTTTCACATCTCAGTTCCCTAATATCTGTATTTGTTATTCATTGTCATATATAGAAGAAATAAAGTATGATTTTTAAATAGTTCTTGCCTTCAGGATATGAGGAGATAGACAGAAAGAAAATCCATCAACATTAAGTATTTAATGCCTGTGATTGAATAGCACAATGAGAGATAAAGAGCCACAAAGGACCATTGAAAGAATCAGAATATGGTGGCTGAGATACCATCAGAAACAAGATATTATAAACACTACTCAACCTTTAGAGAAAGGACAGCTGAGTTAGTCATTTTTCCCTAGAAAATGGCATACATAAGCTATATAGATATATTGAGACTTGCTGATGAAGAGATGGGTCATTCAATCATGGAATCAAAGTTGCATAGCCTTCCATATGGAAGTTGCAGTCCAGGAAAACTGGTAATATCTCAGGCTGTATCTGAAAGCCTGTGAACCAGAGAACCCAATGTTTCAAGTCCAAATCTGAGTCTGGGGGGCCAAAGCACCCAATGGCAATAGAAGATAAATGTACTAGCTCAAGCTGAAAGATCAGGTCTAAATGTTATTCTATTTCAACTTCAAAGACGTAATAGTCCCCATCTCCACAAGGGAGGACAGATGGACAGTTAACCAGCACAAATGTCAACCTCAACCAGAAATACTTCTGTATCTGAAGCTATGTGGATACAGCTCATCTTAGGGAGATAGCACATAAAATTAACCACCCAATTAATTCAAGGTGTGTAAAAGTCCATAGCAAAGTCATCTAAGTAAACAATAGATGTGCTGTGCTATTGATCTTGAGCTGAGAGGAAACATCTCTGCTGTCCTTCAACATAGGCATATTTCAAAGTACCTATTGATACTTTCCTCATAGTCATTTCTCAATGTAATCCTCATAATGATACTATTGGATATTACATTAAAGACCATGATGTTTCATTTTCTTTGAGCAGTTATTTATAATCATCTTTATGCTGACATTTTTGCATAGTTTGGTAGATTTGTTATACCATTTATCCCAGTAACTAGCTTCTCTAAACCCATGTCCATCTCTGGTGCTTTGTGGAAAAGATATTTTTACATACATTTTACCCCAAACCTCAATAGATTAACCATCTTTCTCACTCACACACTGTGTATCCTTTGTCCAACAATCACATTAGAATAACATTAGGTAGTTCACTGAAGAAGTCAAGATACATCATGAGAAGAAGAGAACTCACTTGCTCTGGCCAAGAATACTATTGATTAATCTTGAGTCAGCTAATTGCCAGCTATTTGAAAGAATAGAAGCAAGGATGTAAACTCATTTGGTTGCTTACCACATATACCTATACCTATGCATATACCTATACCTATAGCTATACATCATATACATAAGTGAGCCTTGCTGAAACAGAAGGGCTGCCACAGATAACTCATTCACCATAAGTGTTGACAATGTTCACTGTTTTAATGGCTTGAGTTTTAGGGATTGTTTGTTATGCAGAAGCAGCTAGCTAGCTGATACACATACATTCTTCACAACAAACTGTGGACTAGACCCTATTATTCATTTTCATTTCACAAAGCAGAACAACTAAAGCTTTAGAAAAGTTAACCCATCTGTGGGTTAAATCTCAGGAAGCCAGCAGCACTTAAGTTCAAGAAGTCTTTTGTGAAGCTCGAACTCGGAAGCACATTGTTACTCCTACATTCAGTGTTCATTATTACACAAATTTGTGGCTGAAATATTTCAATCAGACAAATATTAAGCAACTGAAATAAGATGTAAATCTAGTTTTCCTGACCTCACCCTCTTAAGTAATTTCTATAGCGCTATCCTTCTAAAACAAAGCAACACTAGGAAATAAATATCACCATAAGATAAGGTTGAGAACAAACTTGTAAATTATTGGACCAGTGTTTACGGTCGTAAAATAGCCCTACAAATATGTGTACATGGTTGGTATTTGTATGATAGTACCCTGGGAAGTTTAAGGTAGAGAAAGGGAACTTGAAATAAGCTAAAATCCAGGCATAAATTTGGTATTTGTGTTTTCAAGCAAGCAACATTGCTCTACAGAAAATAGCCCTCTCTTTTGCTCAAGAATAAATTCTGACTGTATAAACTTCAAAAAACTTCAGCGGTTAGGTCAGGAAGGTCTCTTCATGCAGAATATAAACACCAACACTGTGGAATCTTGAAGTGTTTATATTTTTTCTAAATCATAAAATGTGTTGGCAAACTTCACTTCCACAAGGACCCCTACCATGAGGATAATCTTAATCCAGCACAAAAGGAAAATATTTACAGGAACCAAGGCTGGCAAGTTGCTCTCCCCTGTGTTATGTGATATACTACCTACCCTGATTATGTGACAGTTTGATGGGCATAGTAAGAAAAAAATGCTTAGGAATATAAATATTAATGCTTAGGTAGTGATTTGTGTAAACTGAATAGCCAAAACAAAAGTAGAGATAAAAGTTTCTCAGATATTTTTTCCTTGTCCAAGACATTTATTATTCAGCCCACATGTTCCCCACCTCTATGCATCCAGATGGACTCTGAAGCCGTATTTCTCATACAGGGAATTCCCACAAAACCATTCTTTTTTTTTTCTTTCCTGTTCTTCCTTTTTAAGAATCAAAAAAGCAAAGAGACTGATTAACAAACTGACACTAAAACATTAAAATCAGGCTGGAAAAAGCTCTTCTGTGAGATTATGAGTTATCAAGATGAATTTAGTGTGGCATGAATGTATTTATTCTTAAAACTCCTTTTTGTTCCTGGGGAACATTATTTCTCAGGATCTCAGCATTCCTTTGTGGCTTGTAGTTCTTTGTGTAGACCTGAGGCCTAGTGAGTTTTCCAGATCTACATTGGCTTGTCTATTGTTGTTGTCTTGTGGAGCCCATGTTTAAGCACCCATGTGGGCAAAACGTTATGGTTATAGCTTCTGAACTTTCTACAGTATCACAGACAACTCCTTGATCCTCCAAAAGAAATTGATAATAATAATATAATATTTAAAAATTTGACAAATAATTCATATTTTTAAAATATACCTCCATTCCATTCCAGGTCATTATGCTTCCTTAGAGAAAGCTCTCCAATTCCCTTCTGACTGGCAGTGGTCTTTCTCCACTCCTTAATTTCTATAAAGTTACAGTTTCTGAAATGACACGGAGGAGATTTTTCTCTTCACCTTGGCTAGAAGTGGAAGTGTGATGAAATTCCTTCTCCATATCCATATCCTGCTTGTCACACTCCTTTCTGTCCTGGAGAACACTAATGTATTCCAATCCTCTCCTTTTGTCACCCAACCTGTGTATCACTACCTTGCAACCTGAAATCAAATAGAGAATAAGTTTATAACTTACCTGATTGCCTGTGCTTGGCCCCAGTGAGTCAGGGGATGCTAACAAAGTTAGAGCATTGAGTTTTCAGGGTTAATGTCATGCCAGGTCTGCAGCACTGTGTGCAGCTGAGTCTCCATCTGCCTCATCAACAAAAGCTTTTGAATCATCTTTCTATTGTCAGATCTTGTGTTTGCTGCTGGGGGATAGAGTAGAATGCAAGGTAGCAGTACAAGGATGGGTTCTGGAAACTGACAGACAACACTGAAATAAATGTGCACAGCAATGCATGAGCTATAGGAAGTAAATATGTCACAGGAAAGGATAACTCTAAAGTGAACAACTTTTTTTTTCTTTTTGGAAATGGCTTTGGAGATGAAATGTGACTGCTAAGGCAAAGCTGCTCACACAGAAATGGGCAGAAACATTTTCCATTGAGAAGAAGAATCCTAAGAATAGCATGCTCGAAAAAAATCAATAACATGGAGGCAATGAATAAAAAAATTGAGACAGGATCTAGATTACTCAGGAACCCGCCAATTAGGCAGAAATTAAATAGATATCATGCAATGGAAATTCAATGATTAAAGGCAGAGGTTAAACATGGTCTAACTCATATATGATTTCACTCAATAACAAGACCAGGTCCTCATTCCAAACTCCAAACTCTGTATTTCAGAGGAATTATGTATGGAAAGGAAATTCTTTTTTCCTTCTTTGGTAATTACAGTTATTCTATCCACAAGAGTTTCCTTTGTTGTGTCTGGGTCTCTACTCACCTGCCTCATATTCCTTCAGATCTGGATCAAAGTATTTATGGAAATATCTCTTCTTCACTTCTTTCCAAGCATCCAGCAGTCTCCCACAATTACTCCAGGAAAGAGAGCCTCTTTGCACATTGGAGATTAATCTTAACTGTGTCTATTACCTTTTGAATTTAGATGTCTTTCCATCTTATTTCTTCATTCACCAGCCACTCAGACTCTGGCACAGCTTCTAGGAACAGAGGCCATGAGACTATTCTGACGCTCAGTGTATCTAAACATGGATGGTCCAAAGTGAAAGTCCACAATAGAAAAGCTCTGCTTTGTCCTACACTCATTGCCTATATAACTACTTCCCTCTGTTCTTCTCTCCATCTCTTCATTCTTCCCCTTTCTTTTCTTCCCCTCCCTCCCTTCTTTAATTCTTCCCTTCTCCTGCTTCTTTTTTTCTTTTTTCACTTCATGTTCCTCATTCTACTGTTTCTCCTTTCTCGTTTACCTCTTGTCCTATGTCTAGATTTTTTCCGTCTTTGTAACAAAGTAACTAGAAGAAGGATGGTGTCTTTAAGGGATATATGAAGATGATAATCTTGTTAATGAAACTAGTGATGATTATGGTAATAATAAAATCATCACAGCCAACATTTATTGACTATTTAAATGCACCTGGCACTGAACCAAGCCCCTTACATACATCTCATAAATTCACACAACGTTAATTGACACCGCTAATATCTATTTTAAATGTAAATGACTTGAAATCTGTAAAGGTTAAGCCACCTGTCAAGGTCTCAGAGCAAAGTACAGACCTGAGTAGTGCAAATCAGGAAGCCATGTTCCTTGATATAACTTAATGGTTTGCATGTTGAGTATTACATAACCTATACCCTTTATTGAAATCAAGTCTTCATAAAACCTACATGAGTAGATACAAAGCGCCCTGAACTTTCACCTGAAATAAGGCCAGTTCAACAAAATAAGAGGCTATTAAATCTAGCTCTGGCATTGGTCTCTTTTCTCCTTTTAGACAGGCATACTTGCTAGTAAACTTTTGACCACTATTGAAAGGTTATTTCTCTGCTGGTGAAATGAACCAATTCCAGCCATCTTAGATTATATCTCTGTTACCCTGCCTATGACCACCTGTATTTATTTGAATGTTTGAAGAAATTTCTATGTTTTTTTTTCAACCTGTGTTCTCTATTTCTACATCATCACCCACAATTTATTCATCGAAGGAGGGGCATGCTATCCCAGCCAATCTGGTTTAAGAATAGATGTTTCAAATTCTTTGAGGCAAACTAAGAGACTCCACTAGACACAGATGGTCACCATAATCCTTCAGCCCCACTGTCACCTGCTCAGCAGTCCTTGGATTATGACAAGAAAAAACCATCATAAGCTTATTAATAGGCTGGATGCAACATACATATTCAGAGCTTACCTTGATAATATTTTTATAAATGAATATAATTTTTAAAACTCTGGAGTGTTTTTGTGTTTAAGCTGTTGATCACCAGAGAAACCTGTCAGATTATTCCTTACATGGCACTATCAAGTTAGACATCATTGCCTGCAAGTATTTACTTGACTAGGTAAAGTTCTCAGAGATATACATACTAAAGCACCATACACAATGATTTCTAGGCAAATCAGGCCTCAGATGAAATACTATTATTCTTTAGAAATTCTTTGCAGCCTAGAGAATCATTTCTAAAGAAACTCCAACATGAAAATAACAGCGATTAAGTCATTTCTGGTTGTTTTGTGAATTGTCATCATTTTGCCTGTATATATTTTAAAACATGATATTGTATGTATCTGACTTAGAGAGTATACTTTTCCACATAAGAGATTTTTTTTCCAAAAACTGAGTTATTTTTGCCATTTTCTGTAACATCTGATCTAAAATCCATGATTTAATGTATGCCATGCCTCTTTGGGTTTTTTTGGAATAGAAAAACCAATTTAACCTTTTCTTGATGTCACAAGCTACCATTATCAACTGTGGCAGAGGAGGAAAACAGTGTTTGGAGTTATTTGATGTTATGAACAGGTTTACTCTTCACTACTCTTCACAAAGAATTTGAGGTAGTTTACAAATTGTGTGGAACACAAAAGGAAGAGAACAAATCATAGAAGGAATTAAGGAGAGTGCAAAATACAGCTGAGCAAGTGTGAAAGCCAAAGAGGATACTCAAGAAGAGAGCAGCAATTCTGCTTAGTACCCTAAATAGAAGAACACAGAGAAAAGGAGCAGGATATCACCTGAGCAGCAAACAGGAAGTTCATTGCCTCATGTAGATAATACTGCAACAAACAACAGCAAAACCTACCTTGAGATTGGCCAGTGTGAGAGCCTGAACACTATTGTTTAAGACCCTCTATAGCTTCCCTGTGAGAAAAATGTGTGGCAGTGTCTTGGAGGCTTTCCACACAGCAGGTCCCACATACAGGAGAAAGTCTGAGGTTCCAGAGGCTGGAGACTTTGGTGACAGCAGGCCCCAAAGACACAAGAGTGTCCATAGTTCCAAAGGGGTTTATTTTCATGGCTGATGATATATGGATCTAGATGTACCCCCCTGAAACTCAGGGCAGACCTGAGTTAAATAGGGAGGGAGAAAGGGGGAGAGTCTGGGTAAGAATGCTTAATTTGCTCCACCCTCTGGCCTTCATTAGTATGTAAATCTTTCTAGGGCCTGAGGCCTCTAGTCACACCCTCTACTTGTGCACTTTGGGAGGGGCTGTAATGGCCTATGTGACTGAACAGTGTAGGTCTATGGAGACTAGGACCTTGGGTTCTGGGGACATGGCCGAACACCTGCTGTTTCTCCCTTGGAGTCTCCTTGGAGGTTCCAGGCCCATGCCCAACCATGAACCAAGATACCCTTACTCAGTCCCACACTTCCCCATATTGTTTCTATAAGCCCTGGGTCTCCACCCTTCTACCAATTATGAACCATAGGATAGGTTGACTTACACACACACACACACACACACACACACACACACAGAGTTGCATTACTCTACACTTTGTGAATGAGAGCCTCCACATTTGCCCAGCTTATGTCACAAAGTCATATCTGCACAGATCACTACCCAACTAGAGGGATGTCTAATGTGATCCAAACTAATTTCATCAGGCACATACAACATCATTCTTCTAGTGTCTATATCTGCAGCTGAACAAATGAGTCTTTCTATGATTTAGACATGCAATATCTACCATAAGCTCAGGATTTAAATGCTAGTACATAGGTGGTGGTACTAATTGGGAAAGACCTAGAAACTTACAAGTCTGCTCAGCCCTCCTCTGTCTTCTGTCTTCTATGCTGTGAACTGCTCTACTCTGCTTTGCGAAGCCCTCTCCACTGTGGTGAATTAAAGGTTCTGAAATCTGAGCAGAAAATCAATCCTTCCTCTCTAAGTTGTCTACCTCAGGTATTTTAGTCACAGTGACACAAAACAACTAAGACAAATCTATTACCTGACCAAAGAAAGGGATAATCCTCAGGCAAAAGACACAGTCATCATGAAAGCATTCCACATGGCCTTTTGAAATACACACAGCTGGCCTGGATTTCCATGTAAGCTTTCCAGTGGCAATAACAAAGCTGGAAACCAGGACTGTTTACAGGATTCTTGATATCTGCAACAAAATGGGAAGTGCAGGGGAGGGAGACAGTGAGTTAATCCCAGGAAACCCAGATTTCCCTTGCAATGATATCAGAGATCTCTTTCACCTGGAGCCTATCCAAATTCAGGATGCAGAATTCCAGGAAGTCAATCTCACACCCAGGAAGAGGTCCATTTCATGTCCTTAACAGTGGCATACAGATTTCTCTTCTATCCTACATTCAGTCTCTGTGTGGTCTGGCCATCTGTCTCACCCATGAATCCAAAATATCTCTGCTGAAAACACCAGAAAAAGAACAGTTCTTGATCATTTGCCCACAGCAAGGAATAGAGGCATACATTCTGGACATGGGTGTGGATTCACAAGGGTTCACTTAAAGAAGTGCTCACAAAGAGAGATGATTTGAGTAACTGCAAAGAAACCTGTCAGGTTGCTACTTTTGGGGGTAACCTACTTGGTTAGATCACCACACATGCAGTTCTCCAATAGCAATGGCCATCAAAAATTGAATTTATTTATATTCTTCTTCCAAGTTAAGTGTTAAATGACCTCTTGTGAAGATTGCCTTCTCCAAAGTACCTTGTTGCTCATGGAAGACAATTTGACCTTTTATTCTGTAAGGATTAGATAATTGAATGCCAAGCCACAAACTTACCGAAAGTGCATCTGAGCCTTTGAGTCCAAGATAGCATTCTAAGCTCTTGGGGTTACCAGCCTTATGTAAAATTTATCACCTCACTATTCGATCAATCCTAAGGTCAGTTGTGGTATCTTCTTGTACCACACTGTCTTATCCTCCAACATTTTTCATTAGTTTCTTTAGTAATTATGTTTTGAAAGATATAGATTTCTTACTCTTTCTATTGGGTTCCTTCTTTAAATGGACAGGTTACCTACTTCATCAGATTCCTATTGTCAGTGTACCAAGCAGTAAGTGATCCTCTCTAATGGTCTTCTCTAGGTTAAAAAAAAAGATAAGAAGGATATTATAAGAGTTCAGATAGAGTCTACATATGCTAAAGTCTAAAGGCTCCTTGTTGAATATGTGTCTGTCATGGTATGTACTCACTTATAAGTGGATATTAGTCATAGAGCATAGGATAACCATGCTACAAAACAGAGCCCCAAATAAGCTAAGTAACAAGGAGGCCCCAAGTGGTGGCACTTGAATCTAACTGAGAAGGGGAAATAGACTAGAAATCAGGATGGGGGAGACGGCCCTAGATAGAGGAAGTGGTGGAGATTGGAACAGGAAGGATGGACTAAGGGAAGGACAGAGGGAGAGAGTACTGGAAGAGACAGTTAGACTTTAGGAGAACATCTCTGGAGTGAACTAGAAACCTAAGACAATAGAAACTCCCAGGAATCTATGAGAGTGACTTTAGCAATCAGAGGTGTGAAGCTTAAACAGACCAGGCAAGACTTCAAATGGAGGGATTAGAACACTAGCCCATCTACAAACGCCTAGACTCACAATTTTTCCTGCCTACAGAATTTGTAGGAATAAAAGATGGACCAAATTTGAGAAAAAAAAAGGCTAACCAATAACCGGACCAGCTTGAGAAACACGCCATGGGAGAGAACTCATCCCTGACACTATTAATGATATTCTGCTACCTGTCATCAGAGAGGCTTTCACATAGCAACTGGTAGAAACTGATGCAGAGACCCACAGCCAAACATTAAGTAAGGTTTAGGGAATTCTGTGGAAGAAATGTAAGAAGAATTGAAGGAGATACAGGGGTCAAGGGCAACGCAAGAAAAACTACAGAATCTAATAACGTGGATCTATAGGGGATAATAGAGATTGAACTGCCTACCAGAGAGCATGCATGGGATGGACCTAGGCCCTCTACATATATGTAACAGATGTGCAGCTGTGTTTTCATGTGGGCTCCCTAAAAGTAGGAGCAAGGGCTAATGCTGACTACATTGCCTGTCGTTGGATCCCTTTCCCCTAACTAGGCTGCCTTGTTTAGCCTCAATCGAAAAATATGCACCTAGCCTTACCGCAACTTGATCTGCCAAGGCTATGTAATATTAATCGGAGACTTCCCCTTTTCTAAGAATGGGAAGTGGGCTGGATGGGGGGAAATGAGAGGGACAAGGGACAGACTGGGAGGAGATTTAGGAGGGGAAGCTATGATGGGAATATGAAGTAAATGAATAACTTAATCAGTTAAAATGAATGTGCATTTGTGTGTACATGTATATATGTTCATGTGTATACATGTGTATGTGAAAGAGTGTGTATATGAGTGTGTGAGTGTATGTGTGTATCATTGTGTATGTATATGTGAATGTGTGTGTATGTGAATGTGTGTGTGTTGGGTGTCTGTGTTCCTATGCACACTTTTGAGCCAATTCTGACTATCTCCAACTGAAGTTCTTACTTAAATCCCAGCCATAGGTTCTAGCTATGGATCTGAAAAGTCATCTGCATTATAAGAAAATGATACAATACATATAACCAGAAAAAATGGTAGAATTGGTTTACAATTGAGGTCAAACTGGGAAGAAAGAAAATGTGTGTCTGTCTTGCTTGTAGCCTTGTTACAGGTCCAGGAAAAGTGAGGCAAAAAGGAGGACCCTTGTATATGAAGCTCATCTTTCTCCTGGTGATGAGTCCCTCTTCCAGTGCTGTAGACCCTTCAGGAGACCACTTGCTACGTAGCCTAGGTCCCCAGTTCATTCTTCCATTTTATAACTTGAAGATTAATTTGGATGAAGTTATTAGAAGTCTGGCCTGGAGTAGAGTAGGGAACAGCTTGACAAAAATAGTCAATGTCTTTTGAATCATATGATATATATCTTCATAGTGACCACTGGATGTGTATTGTGACCTAGGGGAATCTAATCAACTTATTTTTATCTAGGGTAAAAAATATTTGCAACCTGCTCCACACAAATTGTTATTTGCAGATAAGAAATCTGTATCGAGGGCTTCTGGTCCAAAGGATAGGTAAACTCACAGAGACTCTGAAGCAGCCACACGCTTCCTTACCTGCAATTATTCAGTGGTCCAGTAGAGAAATCCCAAGAGTCAACAGAAGAGCAGGGCTCCCGTGAGTGATTACTACTAAACTGAGCGGATCTGAGGTGGGAGGTCATCCAAAAATAGAGCTGAACTGAACTTCAATAGTTTCTCATCCAGATATCCAAGAAGGTTCCCCACTTTGGTCAGGTGTCCTGAGCTCAATTTTTTTTCCTACAGAAGCCTACCATCTCTGTCATCCTTGGGCAATATGTGTAAAATGAGAATTTGAAGCGGCAGAGCTCGGCTTGCTGGTACTCTGCTAGAAGACATTGTGGGGTAGAAGGATGAAACTACTCCCTGAGGCTTAAGTACAAGGAAACAACTCCCTGCCCACCTGCCTCCCCACCCCTAGCACCAGTGAACAACAATTGCTTGGGGATTAAGGCAACTTGCTTCATCTTTTTCAACCTTGCTTGTTTCTCTGTAGCAGGAAACATCAACACTCAGCCTGCAGGCAGCCAAACCTTACGAGAATTAAGAGCAAGATGCCAAGCACAGTGCCTGGCAGTCAATGCGATCTATCCTCTCTAAAATATAAGCTACTTTACAAGCTGGCCAAGATTACCCTCCCTCCATGCACAGCTCATAATTTATCCAGCTGAAAGTTGTGTTCACTCTCCCAGACTTCCTTGATGCTCTTCCTGGAGGCTGGATAAGCATGGTCCCATTTTACTTTACATATGGGCTGCTTCATATACAGGTTTGTGTGCACAGGAATGTGTGTGTGTTGAGATTTGATTTATCTCTTCATGTTTCACCTCAGATCTGTCCAGTTCCTAAATACTTGTCTCAGATTCTCTTTCGCCTCTCTCCTTTGTTGTCTTTCTCCTCCCTCTCCCTCTCCCTCTCCCTCTCCCTCTCCCTCTCCCTCTCCCTCTCTTCTCTCTCTCTTTTTCTCCATGCCTCAATCTCCTCTTCCCTTCCCCTATATCCCCTTCCCTCCCATCCATTCTCCCTACTCTTCCTGCCCATGCTTTTTTAGGAACCACAAACTTAATTATTTAATGACAACTTTATTTATTTACCACTATAAGAGCAGTTACTGGGTTCCTGGCTACCTACTAGTTTTTTCATAGGTGACATTATATTTAATATCTGCTACATCTTGGATTAGTTTATTTTGTGTAGACATAACAAGATACTGCAGACTGGGTAATATATAAAGATATTTGTCACCCAAATTTCTGATGATGATTGGAAAGCATCAGGTCAAGGTGCTGGCATCTTAAGAGGGAGAAGGGGGCAGATGGGGAAGAGGGAGAGAGACCCATGATAACAACATTAATCCTTTCACTTGAACTCTGTTTACTGTGTTTCAAACGTTCCACCTCTCAACACTATTGCACGGGAGATTTGAACTTCTAGTGATACTGAAATCATATCACCGCTCTATAGCTCTAGGAGATGTGTCTTAATAACTGCGTTTTTTAATGACTATTTACACGGCCAATAAGACAATAATGACCTGTACCTCTATTGAGCAGGTGTGCAACATAGAGCTTAGAGAAAAGATTTGCTCACTGTCTCATACCTGCCTAGTTGGGGCTCTGGTACCCAAATCTGCTTTCTATGTCTCTAACTCAAAGCTTTAAAGTCTAAGTAATCACTGGTTCTTCAAGAGTGATCTCAACTCCAGCAGCATCAGTATCACATGACTGTTGTTATAAATGCCAGTGTCTGGGTCTCTCCTCCTCTTCCCTCCAAATAACCTGGAAGCTAAAACCTTGGGCGTAGATCCTAATGATCTTTGGGTTAGCAAGATCTCCAAATGCCTGCAATTCCTGTTTTGGATTGAAGACAACTGTTGCCATAAGTCACCAGTGTAATAAACCAGCACATCAGGGGAATGTATCCTGTGCAGGTCAGAGTGCAGCCTTTCCCTTTTTTAACTGTGCAGCTGTGGACATGCTCCAGGTCTTCTAATGCAGGAAATGGTGACATCAAGACAGCCTAACTATCCAGAGGATGGCAAATACATATACATAATATTAGTGATACATTTTGCATAAAGTAAAGCCATTTGTTAAGTGGATATTTGTCATTATAAGTTGAGTGTTCCTTATCTAAAATGTGCAGGAGCAGAATTATTTTAGACTCTGAAGATTATTGCTTTTGTATACACATAATGAGGTATCATAGGGATGGGATATAAGTTTAATCATAAAATGCATCTATGTTTCATACATAACTCATATCTACAACATGAACATGACTGTATATAATATTTTTAATGCATCTTTACTTTGAGTATGACCTCTAACAAAAGGCCAGGTGGGGAATTTTCTATTTTTCATATCAACATGTAAAAGTTTAGAGTTTGGAAGATTTGAGATTAGGATGTTTGGATCAGGGTTCAACATCAATTAAGGCTTAATATTTAATATTACTATTTCTCTCTGTCTCTCTGTCCTTGTCTCTGTCTCTCTATCTCTCTGTCTCTCTGTCTCTGTCTCTACTTCTCTCTCTCTCTCTCTCTCTCTCTCTCTCTCTCTCTCCCTCTCTTCCTCCCTCTCTCTCTCCCTCCCTCCCTCTTAGTGTGTGTGTGTGTGTGTGTGTGTGTGTGTGTGTGTGTGTGTATCTTGATCATCCTACCCCAAACTCCCAGCCAATTTGGTTTTAACAGGAGACCAAAAGGCTTAGATCTGTCTCTGCTTGGGCTTCTGTATGTTCCTGCTGTGACACTGTAGTTAACTGAAGAATGACATTCACATTTCTTCTTTACACAGAAGACTTATTTGCTCTTTACCTGAGGTAGTGACTTGTATTGTTGGCACATGCTCTGCTACTGGGGATCTGTGTAGTGGTGTCAGCTCAGAAGTCAGCCTTGGATATGACTTCACATTTGTGTCACGAGTTCTTTGGCATGATTTTAAATATCTAGAAATTTTCTATTCATTATATAGAACAAAGAAGCAATTTACCTGTTAATGTAGGGTGTAGATCTGTTGCACACTCAGTATTACTTAGACATTCCTCTAAGTGTTCTCACTAAGAGCTTTCCAAAGAACTGTAAGGTATGTAGTAATGTCACCATGACTTTACAGACAAATCGCCACTGACAAGTCACATGTTGAAAGTCTTGCCACTGACAAGTCACATGTTGAAATTCACAGAAATAGAATTGGAATTCATAATGTCTGGCTCCCCAGCCTGCATTCTTCACCATAACTGCCTCAGTGTGTTGTTGAGAGAAATAACTAAAACTATGATCTTTAAACACAAAACAGCTCTGTCATATGGAAAGGCTCATCAAATATTAACAGAAACAACGAGTGGGAATAACCATCCATAGCAATACTAACACTATGGATGCAAGACAGGCTTTTCCATTTGTTGCTAGTGGGAGTTAATTTCCTTGGAACCAGATAAAGAGATCTTTGCTTTGCCTATTAGCTACAACAGTACTTGAAGAAGAATTCCTTCCCTCTCTCCCTTGCCTCTCCTCCCCCAGTGAGCCACTGGTGTCATTAAGGAACAGTTAACACACATCATCCTTCTTAGCTATTTTTGCTGCATGCCATCTGGAGTGCCTCGGCTCTGTTGGATGTGTTCACACTAAATCAGCTGATGAGACCATTAACTAATTTCTCGAACTCAGATATGCTCACTTGGGTAACGATGACCTTTAAAACTAGTGCCATCTACCCCATAACCATGTGCCATATGTGGTATGTCACACCATAAAGCATATTTAAACTTAGCTGGCTCTATAACACCTTATGGTTGGCTGGCGATTAATTAATAACTTCCTCACCAGCATCATGGGTAAAGCTGACAGGGTGTTTTGTTTGCTACTTAGTGGCCTTTGGCATCAAAACCTTTTCAAACGTACTCCTGCAAGACACCTTTGTATATTATATTTTTTCATGTACTCTTGTCATACAGGGCCCATGCATTACTTTTCTTTAACATGCTGCATTTTCTGCAAAAGAATAATACTAAATATTGATCCTTTAGTGTCACTAGTTCCTAGGGCAAGGATGTCTATGTCCATTTATGTGAAGATGAGAGTGATGATGATCAAAGACTCAACAATTATAGATGTTTATACAAGGACTTAGATTTTGAAGCGAAGTGTTTGACTGCAAATGCCATGACAACTTTTATTTATTTATGTTTTCACTAGAATGACAGCTATAATGTTTACTGTATTGCTCTCCCCACAAACCTTCAAGGAAAGGCAAGGGAGAGAGGGAAGGATTTCTTCTTCAAGTACTGATGTAGCTCATAGGCAATGCAAAGATCTTTTTATCGGGTTCCAAAGAAATTAACTCACACTAGCAACAAATGGAGAATAGGAATTATAAAGTCAACTCTCAATATCTTGTCTAGGCTTCAAAAAATGTTCCATGATTCCATCCACATGGTGATCCCCATTGTGACAATGGAGCAGGGTTCCTGACAGTCATTATGCTTGGAACTTGTGGCTCTTCCTTGGATAGCCATCCATTTACAGTTTCAGCCACAAAGCCACAAGGAACTCTTCGACATCCCATGCAAGTCATGAATAATAAGAAATCCTTCTATTTAATTTATCACGGATGAGGTCAGATATGAAGCAAATCACCATTTCTAAACCCTGTGAGATGCCCACGGATCTAAGAAAAAGAATTCTCAGTCTTGGGAAGTGCCATTCTGAAATTATTTTGCAAGAATAATCTGGGACAGCAGAAAGCATTCTGTAAACTTCTTTATTCAAGGTTTATTAAAGCTGAGACGATAAATCTTCATCTCCGACAGACGGGCTGGTTCTACATTTTGTATACCTCTTTATGACCATTGAAATACTAGCTCCCTTGCGATGACTATTATAAGTTAAAAGCATTTTACCTTTGGAATCCTACATACCTTAGCACACTCTGTGGTGTTCCTTCCCTCCACCATTTGCATAGAGACCACACATATAATTTTGCCCTAATAAGTACCTGTCATATCTCACCATCACTCCAATTATCAATGTCGAGATTGGTATCATACCGAATTTCCCTCCACACTCAGAAAAGTACTCTGTGGACTAAGGTGACAATATAATTCACCCCAGTTGTATATATTTTACAATACCAGCTGTTGAATATATATTGTTAAACTTTACTATATTTATTCATTACATTCCACTTTGTGAATAGGCTGCAATTTACATACCTTTTCTATGATCAGCATGTCTCCTTAGCCCACATTCATTCCCATGGCGAACATTACATACGGATGCTTTGATTTCCTGGCTGTAGATTCTCAGAAGTCAGATTGCCATACAAAAAAGTAAATCGTTTTAAAGTTTAATTACTGCTGGCAGATTGCTTTCCAACTGGGTGGTAGCTCTTTACATTTCTTTTACATAAAGTAAACTTTGTCTATATCAAACAGCCACTAAATTGGATGTTTGAGTCTGATGGATATAAAATGATAATTTATTGTCATCAAATTTGCATTTCATTCACTATTACTAAATTGGAGTATTTAAAAGTATATTTGTCATCCATTACTATTTACTCTGTATAAACTGTATTTTTTTTATCCCTTAACAATATATTAGGCAAATCATCCTTTGCTCATTAACGTGGCCTTTGGTCATACCATTCTAAAAATATACAATCTCATCTCACTAACATGTGTAGGTATTTGTATAACATAGACACGAATGTCTTCTTTAAGTGATTCAGCTTTTTACTTTTCTCAAATCTCAAATATCATTTGGGCTGGTTTTTCTGGGATTTTCTTTTGATATCTATAGATACACATCAATTTCACATATCACCTATAATTTTTATTTCTAGTGTTGATTAAAAATGCATCCTGGAACACAGATAATGCTAGCACTTGAGAAGACTGAATTCAGGAAGATCTTGGGTTTACCGCCTGGGCTACGTAGTAAGTCAGTGTCTTTCACAGATTAACTTACAAATGAATAAACAAGGAAGGAATGGGTTTTCTAATTTTCTACACTCTCTGGCATGATTTTTATTGCCTTAAACACATCAATTAGAAATTGTTCTCTTGAATAAATTTTGGTTTTGTTTGAATTTCAAAATTAGAAAAAAGTAATAATATTTGATTGGAGAGATGGCTCAGGAGCTATGAGCACACTACATACAACTCTTATAGAGAATCTGAGTTTGGTTCCCTGAGACCACGTGAGCTAGCTCACAATGCCTGTGACGTCAGCTCCATGGGATCTATCATTGATGGCCTTCTTGGTCACCTGAATTCACCTGCTCTCTCTCTCTCTCTCTCACACACACACACACGTATACACACACATGTACACACACACGTACACATGTGTGCACACACACTTAATAATGATAAAATGAACCATTAAAAATAAAAACAATATAACCATTGTTAAATTATTTCTTGTGGTTCTTTCCAGAAACATGCTTTGATATGTTTAAAATGTTTATTCTTCCTGGCAAATGTAAGATTTATCAACTAGAAGCTTTTGAATTCATATATCTATATCTATATCTATATCTATATCTATATCTATATCTATATCTATATCTGTATCTATTATCCAGAAAAGAAAGAAAGATAGATAGATAGATAGATAGATAGATAGATAGATAGATAGAGATAGATCTATGTAGATCTATATCTATATATATTTTCCAGAAAAGATTGTTTCTTCTATTTTTGTTTCAAATTAGTAAAGGTGGTCATTTACTTACATTTTCACAAAATCTTAATCAGCAATTCATTTTTCATTCCTGCATTCTAAACTGTGTTTTTAAATTTCTACTATATCCCCCCTTTGTGTGTATGTGCCTACGATTAGTGTCATTTTAAGTAAGCATTCTTTATTACGTATATTTTCTTCTATTGCAATAATTGACAAATATATTTTCAGAGTTCAGGGCTGTGATATATCAGTGTCCATTAATTTTAGCTATAGCATAGTAATTTGTTGAGGGCCACTCTTACAGATCTAAACAGGAGCATCATGCAGGATCCAGGGACCAGCTAATCAGCCATCAACAGAATGAGCAAAAGGAATCCGGCACACCAGGTCACAGTATCCATAGTTGGAGGACAGCCTGGAGCAGATTCCATCATTTTCAATATCCAAAAGGTATCCTCTATGGTAGATGGAGGTGGAGTACCTAGATTGTTTCTCAGATTAGAGTAGATTTTATAACCAGAAAAAGTAAAGAAAAACAAAAACAACAAAACAAAACAAAAAAACAAAACCTCAGACTATGACAAATTTGTTTTACTTCTCATTCTTTCTCACTCATTTGCAATATAGAAACCTTTATGTTTCAATCAACATGGATAGGGAATGAGGCCACGAGAAATTCTGCTAGGGACATCATTTCAAAAGGAAAAGTGTTAAAATTTCTCTTTACTCTTCAGGTATGTGCCACCAGCTTCCCAAGTGCTGGCATTTCTTTTGCTCTGTGATATAGATAAAGAACTTTGAGGGAGCTTAATGTTGCCTCCCTGTTCTTCCAAATTCACTTGAAATATATGCAAATGGCCATGTATTGTAGCAAAACTCATTTGGAGCATTTGTTTCTCCCATCTAGAATGTATGTCTAGGATCAGGATCTTACATGACTTGTCTATGGAAACCAAAAGAGACTATTTTAACCACCCTATTCACCCATCCTGCATACAAGATGCCTCTGACACATAGGCCTTGCAAATACAGAAATGGCATGGCCACAGGCACCGTTAGCACTAAAGGCACTGAATGGCAAGGCATAGGAACATCATCTAGTAACAGGAGTAAATGATAAAGACTCTTGACTAAGTGTGATAAGATCAAGACTCCCATCTTGGAGAATACCAGTTTCCCTTCCTACGTTTCTCAGTAGACATTTCTTAAAATTGAATTCAAGATGAAGTGAAGGCAAAGTTTCTTTGGAGAAAATTCTTAAACCTGTACAGAGTATCTGGGAACAGAAAGAGAGGCACACAAAGAATTAGCTGAAATCTCTCGTGGGGTCTGATAGCCTGCTGAGAAAGGAAACTGTAATGGTCAACGGGACTGCCACTTCATTTCCTGTAGAACAAACTTCCTCGTCCTAGACTCCTGTGAACCATTTAATTAGATCCGATCACACTGAAGTGCTACATTTGAGATTCTCTGTATCACGTCTCCATTCGTTTGCTGGTCTAAAGACACCCTGGGTTTTATTTAGTCGATGTCTAACTAGAAACTGCACATTTTCAGAAAAGACAAAAAATAATGATCATCTAATTCCCTATCTTCCACAGAGCCACTTAACTTCAAGTGCTCAGCACTAATCAATAAAAGCCTTTCATCACAAAACCCAATAAGCAAGATCAAATTCAAGGGAAATGCTCAAAAGAGAGCAATGGTTGGAACCCAGACCATTTTGTAAGGTCAGCTTCCCTATTTGACATGAAGTTAATTCCCACTTGTGGCCCGAAGCTACTCTACCTCCGGCTCTCTGATCTTCAACCTTCAAAAGCTGAGTTCACGGGGCCTGCTGAGAACATAGCGGCTACTGTGATCAGTATCCAGTGCAAACACCAGATTTGAATTAGTACCAGATACGCCGAGTTAACCAGCTTGGCATCCAAGTCAAGGGCTACATATAATCTGGTACGATCAACAGGCATTGACTCCAAGAGAAAAGTCAGAAGTCAAAAGCAAGGTTAAGATTCAGAGTCTTTTATTCGGACTTAAAATGTTTTGTCCCTTCTCTTCGTACTCTTGCTTCTTCCTGTGTTTTCTTTCTTGTTTTTTAAATTTTTTATTGGTTATTTTATTTATTCACATTTCAAATGTTATACCCCTTCCCGGTTTCTTCCCTGAAACCCCCTATCCCACCCCCTTCCCCCTGCTTCTATGAGGGTGCTCCTCCACCCACCCACAGACTCCTGCCTCACCATGCTGGCATTCCCTTGGTGCTTAGGGCACCAAGCATTCACAGGACAAAGGGCCTCCCTTCCCATTGATGCCAGATTAGGCAATCCTCTGCTATATATGCAATTGGAGCCATGGGTCCCTCCATGTGTATTCCTTGGATGGTGGTTTAGTCTCTGGGAGTTCTGGGAATGCTTCCTTTTTTTTCTAAAAAAGATAATAAATGCCCCATAGAGAGGAGCACATGAGTGGCGATGAAGTGATGGTTGGGTTTGAGCCTTGAATCTCAGTTCAGAAATCTGGTCAACTTGGAGTTTGGCTTTCAAATTAGATGGACCTTTCCCACCAAGACCTGGCTTGTAAATTAATGCATAAGAAAAAAAATTTCTCTCTCTCTCTCTCTCTCTCTCTCTCTCCTTCCCTCCTTCCCTCACCTCCCCCTCTCTCCATGTGTTTGTGTGTGTTTGTGTGAGTGTGTGTGCGTGTGTGTGTATGTATGTGAGAGAGAGAGAGAGAGAGAGTATATGACAGCGACAGACAGACAGACAGCTATAGATGTGGATACTAAGCAACTGTAAGTCAAATTGGATCTAGAGTTTGACAACCAAAATGTTAATCATTTCTTGAAGCATTAGAGTTTTTCTTTTTTTTTCTTTTTCTCCTTCCCTTCTCCTGCTCTCTCCAGCCCATTCACTCACGCCCCATTTGTTCCTGCCCAAAGGTTTTTATTTATTTATTATATGTAAGTACACTGTATTCAGACACCCCATAAGAGAGTATCAGATCTCATTATAGACGGCTGTGAGCCACCATGTGGTTGCTGGGATTTGAACTCAGAACCTCTGGAAGAGCAGTCAGTATTCTTAACTGCTAAGCCCCCAAGTTTTTCTTTTTTAAATTGGCATTTTATTAAATAGATACTAACAAGAGATGTATGGTATTAGACTTTAAATGAGAGACCTTATATACACCATATATACATATACATATGCATATACATATACATATACATATACATATACATATACATATATATATATATATTCAGTAAAAATATAGACAGGGAGAGAACTGAAACAGTCAATGTGGTGACAACTTATGAGCCTCCATCACTCGTGGTGAAAGGCTGCATTCTTTAGGAGCAATGGTATAGAAGGTAAGATTTTAAAAGTATTTATTTTCTCAGAAATAAGGAATGGATTACTGAGAATTATAATATTAAAATGTTGCAAATTAGACTTGTTCTTAGTCTGTTTAGAATGGTTTTGTTATTCAAATAAGGCCTAGAAATTGAAGCAAGAATAATTAACTCTTCCAGGCTTGATAAAATAGGTATGGAATCTTAGCTTCTCAGAAGGCTAAGGCAAAAGTGTTATAAGACAAAGGCCTGCCTGTGCTACTGAAATAAATTAAAAGTTTAGAGAGGTTGTTCAGTAAAAGCATTTGCTTAACATCATAAGACTCCAGGCGAGGGCTATGTTGGACTTGCCCCATTCTCTCTGCAAAGTGGGGTGTTGCAGGACCCTTCCTGCCCAGTGTATTTGCAGTGGAGCTTTGTGATTGGACAGTAGAAGAGGTAGGTGGAGCTAGGAGTTGGGAGGAGGAAGGAACAAGAAAAGAAGAAAGAGAGAAGGAGAGGAAAGATGGAAGGAGATATTACCCTTGTGTCTTTAACAGTTATTCATATTGAGGTTAGGTAACTGGGTATACAAGTCTAATTGCGTGGGCATCTTGTATATTGAGTATTTGCTGATATATAAATCCATTGGATAATCTTTAAGCATTGAGAGTCTTCATTCTACCGAGTACTGCAAACATGGCAGATATTGTCTGGGGTTGAGCTGAGCACTATGAGTTGGCACAAGGGCCATGCTTAGAGTCATAGAGTCCACGGAGCTGACAGGTGGAGGCAACAGCCCCTACAATATCTTGTGGGTCCTGACTGGTGCTCCTGGCCAGATAGTGCAGCGGTTAGAGCAGGACCATAGAGTGGAAACATGGTGGTAGTCAGGAGCTAGTCAAACTGTGCCTCTGCTTTTTCCAATACCTCCTATGGGAATGCCTTAGCCCTTGCCAGTGGTGTCATGGGCCATACCTCTGTGCCCCTCAGATGACCAAAAGAGCCCAATTCAAATACAATGCAAATTTTGTAGTTAACTTGCAATGGTTCCCTGACTTCTCTCTAAGTATGTGTCTATGAATGAAATAAACATTTTCCACCAAACTGACATTTTATAAAAAGAAGACCTGAAAAATCACCTGGAACAATCAGACCTTACTCTAGCTAGAAAATTTATAAGAGTAAAGATGTAAGATGTTTTTCTTTTTGTAACTTTAATTACAGTATTTGACATCCACATGGCATTTTCAGACACTTGTTGTTGATGATGGTGGTCCTCCATCCTTCTCCGTATCCTCCTGGCATCTACTTTGCTCTTCCATCCTACCCACAGAGCCTCATTCCCACTGTCATGTCATCTGTGCCCAGTTGCCTGACCCTCTTCACTCAATACTACTTTTTCCCCCCTGGTGTTCTAACAAACAACACTACACAAAGTTTAATTTCTTCACAGCAAAGGAAAACATCAGTTGTGTGAACAGACAGCACACAGCATATAGGAATGGGGGCCAAATGGGGCGGGCAACTTTGCCAGCTCTACTTCAGACAGAAGGTTAATATGTAGAAATGTAGAAAGTGCTGTAACCAACCAACAAACAATAACAACCTGCCATCCAGCAAATGGCTAATGAAAGATACATTCTCAAAGGATGTTTTCATAATAATTCCACCTGTTTTCTACACTGGGGATGAGGTAGACACACTGCTGCCACTTGGGATCTCTGCTCTGGTTAAAGATTGCTAGGCTGAGTCTTCTGCCAGTGATGAACACTTCTCAGCCCTGGGGCATGAGACCTTGCCTTGTTCTCTAGCACATTCTTCAGCTCTTTCTATGGTTCAGATGCTTGTTAAATGAAAAAAGAATTAATGAATTTAAGGTAGTGGGAAGGGTGAAGAAGATATAAACAAATCCAGAGGAAATATCCCTTTCATAGAGAGTCTTGAACACTTTGAAGAAACACAGGATCTGTGTGGCATGGTTTGTATCTGAACGACACAGTTCACATTCTAAGTTAGGGACTCCATGTTCACAAAATCTCATGTTGACTGGAAATATCTCCTGACATGTTTATGGTATTCATTTGCTCCTCTTCCATGCATGGCCATTGTTTTTGTTTTCTCCAAAAGACAAATCAATCCACTTGGGTGAGGTACACAAAGCATCCTATGTGACTCAAAGAAATAGTCTCCAGCAAATGAACAAGAAGGGGATGTGGCCCACTGTGGACTTTCTACTCTGCCAGGTTTTAATCCTTAGATCTGACAGCATGGAGAAGCAATCAGCTTTTAAAAATAAAGGACTTTTAATGAAATGATTTCTCAGAGCCTTATTGCTGACACCGTCAATTCTCTTTCTAATGGATTTTGAGACTTGTTGTTCAGAAGTTAATCCTGTTAATAAGATTCGATTTTCTTTTTGCCTTAATAGTGTACTTTGAAATACTTATGATGAAGCCAGGCTGTGTTTGGTGTGCAGTTTTGCTATGGTCCTGTGTGTAATCTTAGTAAATGAGGCTAAGAGGAGAAGAACTGGAGAGAGAAGGAAGATAAAAAGTAGAAATATAGACCCCTCTGCAATTTAGAAAGGAAAATAGGTCTTTCTTTCCATCTGTAAGCTAAGTTCAATCTTGTCCAGTCTGTGATGCATGTATTATGCTCAAGGCCCTCTAACCTGAAGGAGAATGGTCAACGCCTTCCAAACAATCTAGATTCTGAATCACTGCATGGATTACCATATGCTTAATTGAAAGGAGAAGCAATTCTTTGGCATAAAATGATCCAACCTGTTCTTTCGATTTCTTGTGGTCAAATTTCCATAATGAGTTTTCAGTGTCTTTTATTTTTCTGAGTCCCCTCCACCACATATACACACACGTCAAATCTATGTCTGTCATATCCAAACTGAAATAAATTTATTTTATGAAACCTCTAGTGACAAATAGAGTATTAAGAGTCTATCACATTTTGTATATATAATAATTAATAACAATTAATTTGTATGTAATTATATATCACATATACAAAAAAACTTACATCCCAACTAAAATTTGATTTGGCTATTCATAAGCAATTATTTCATACTAGCCACGAATTTTTTAAGAAAGGAAAGAATTACCCTCATTCCGTAGATACTTAAATAGTGTCTACTCTACACCAGCCTATGTGATCCTCTGAGATATATTGAAAATCTTATTGTTAATACAATGGTACATGGATATGCACAGGTAAAGCAGAAAGGAAACACAATGTAACATCATAAATGAGACAGGCTTTGGAGTTAAACTTAAATTAGAAGATGACAGGAGGAGGGAAGTGGGAAAATCATCTGTTGCAGTAATATGGACCAAGAGAACAAAGCTCTCCCATGGCATGCTCAGGAAGCATGGCCTTTATTCTGTACACTATTCTCTGTATTGTCTTTTAGTTAAATGTTATGTTTCAGTTGGGTAGAGAGTAGAACAAATGTATTGACTAGGTTAGAGTTGGCAAATTCTAGTTAAAGCTTTACATTCTGACAGGCTAGGAAGATCTCTCAGTGTATAAAGAATGAATGCCTGAGTTCAATCCCCAGCATCCAAGTAAAAAGCCTGCATAGTAATGCAAACCTGTAATTTCCACCATAGGGAGGACAGAGACACAAGGACCCCTGGGGCTTGCTGGCTATCCAGTGTAACTGAGTTGGTGTGACATAGGCTCAATGAAACATCTTGTTTTAAAAAGACAAGGTAGGGAATCAACTGAGGATGGTCCTCAACGACGCTCTCTGACCTCTACATGTACTCACACACAAGAACACAAACATTAATACACACAGGCTACACACGCACACATACACACATACAGACACACACACGCACACACCTTTAACTTAGGCCACATTTTCTCAAACTTAAAAAATATTACTTTCCAACTTATCCAGAATGTAAAATATGTGGTTATTGTTGATGCTCTATTGAACTGAAAACTTTTATTAATATGTATGGTTACATTTAATAAAATTACCATAACTGACAGACTTATGGTTCTGAGACAGTAACCAGATTTTAATAATGAAGCCATTAATATATACCTTGGCTTGAGGGTGTGATGTTTGTGACATTGTAATATCTGCTTTGAAAGCAACAATCCCCAAACTAATATATTTATATCTCTCTGTAAGTTGTGTAAATGTCTCCCCAGCCAGCGACGCATTGTGCTGTCTTGACAATCAGAGTGCTTTCTCCAGTGTTATTTGTTTCTTCTTCTTTGCAGAAAAAAAAATAGAAATGTTTAAATTATAAAGTAAATTAATTACAAAGATTGTCCTGAGAGTCTTGAAAAATAATTTAAGAAAAAATATTCATTAGAAAATCTTACTGTTCTTAGCATTTCTCTAGAAAGTATGAGGAGTAGGCACACCTGTTTCCTAATTTTCAGAAAATTTACATGTAAATGAAAACACAGACATGTATGTTTGATGAAGACCATAAACCCGTGAACCTAAAATCATATTTTTGTAAAGAAACAGAAAACACACTGCTGTGCCAATATCCCAATATAAAAGAATCTATTCTTTATTTAAAAATAGTATATGCTATATCTGTTTGAGACTTCTACCTTATTTTTTTTCTAGATTCACATATTTGGTGAGATTCAGCCTCCTGAGGAAATATATGCATGAAAGCTGTGTTATTTTAGTGATTGAAAATAAAATCCCACAAACCATAGGAATTCTCCTATTCACTCTCTCAGGCCTCGTTCCTAATACCTCCTTATTTATTTCCATGAAACCAAATCCAATATGCTCAGATTATTTATCTTAAATGGTGCAACAAGGGACAGAGTTGTGTTTTAAAGTGAAATGTGTTGATTGCTCACCATGTGCTTGGTTCTGACAAGGCTTTTGCATGCTCTCCTGAGAGCCTTATTGAGAGAATTTTAAGTCTCTGGAAGGATATTCTTAGAGAAGGATGTCCCCATCACACACGCCCATGCCTGCTCTAAGCAGCAGTATGCTGGGTTTGTGGATACCAGGGATCTGGGGCTGTGTGCAATTAGTACTGACATCAGAGCTCATTAGGAAAAGGTTGGGATGTTTACATTTCTTCTGCAACGTGTGTCATGTTTTTCTGCTAATAAGGTACACACAAGTTCAGTTATTTGATCCTTATCTACTTCATATCAAACATGCAGACATGAGGATGATTGTCTAATGTCACACAGTTGGTCAAGTTCAATACTGGCTAAATATTAGAAGATGAGGAATGGGTGAATGCATGTAATAAGCATGTGTTACGAATGAAAGTATGAGACTAATTGTTTTTCTAGTTCTAATTCTGTCATCATCATCATCATCATCATCATCATCATTATTATTATTACTATTATTTGGTTTCGGTGATGCAAAGGTGCATAAAAATATTTGATAGTGAAAGTATAAAAACCAATGCAAGGCCCCTTCTGTTTTCAATGGCTATTCTAACTGTATAAAAAGGGTCTTTGAGTCTGGTTAATTCCAATCTGTGATTTTTTTATTATTATTGTTTTTTTAATATTTTAATAATAGAGCTTAAAATAAATTCTAAAAAACAAAGATCAACATAGAAATGGAAGCCAGGCCGCACAGAAATCAAATATGATACTTAGTTTATCCAAAGTAATTTTTCCAGCCCCATGTACTGCCATTAACCCCACCTCCAAAATCCTCTCGGTGCCTAGCTATTTGACTGGTTGCTCTGGTACTAAGGTACATATGGACCAAATGAAAAAAACAACCAGATTTAAGGACCAGAGATGACAGCATAAATGCTGAATTTCCCTGTAGAACTATACAGGCTTACATTTCAAACTTCAGATGAAGACTTCAAGACCCTATACAAAGTTCTTATTGAAACAAATACTGCAACACTGGTTTAAAGCATTGTGGAAAACCCTCAAAGATAAATTCCTCTCCTCACTTGAAACCCAAGCTTTTCTTCTAGAGATGCTTAATTTTAGTTATTTCCAGACCTTGGGGCCAAGTATTCATGCATGATCTTTACATTTTATTTATTTACTCATTAATTACAGAATAAAAACAGCTATCTATAACAACTAGTAGAGTTGGTATGATGAAAGAATACCATGTTGTTCATAAAATATCTGGGCCTGGATAAATGGAGAGGGCACATTCATTTCTTTTTTCTTTTCTTTTTCTTTTTCTTATTTTTCCTCTCATATATTACTCCCAACCACTGTTTTCTCCCTTCCTTTCCTCCCATTCCCTCTCCCATTAACTCCCCCCTCTGCCAGATCCACTTCCACTTCTCTTCCATTTCCCTTCAGAAAAGGGAATATCAAGCAAACATGGCATAGCAAGATACAGTAAGACTAGGCACAGAATCTCATTATCGAGTCCGGATAAGGCAATTGAGTAGGAGAAAACAGGTCCTCAAGACAGACAAAAGAGTTACACAGAACCCCTGCTCTCACAGTTAGGAGAACCACAGGAACATCAAGATAGACAACCATAATTATATATATATATATATATATATATATATATATATATATATATATATATATATATATATATATATATATGCAGAGGACATAGGTCAGCCCCATATAGGCTCCCTGATTGTTGCTTTAATCTCTGTGACCCCTTATGAGCCCTGCTAGTTGATGCCTTGGGCTTTATTCTTGTGATGTCCTTGACCCCTCTGCCTCCTATAATCCTTCCTCCCTTTGTTCTTGGTGGTTCCCTAAGCTCTGCATAGTGTTTGTCTGTGGGTATCTGCATCTGCCCCTATCTGTTGCAGAATGAAGCCTCTCTGATGATGATTATGTTCAGTTCTGGTCTGAATATCACAGAATATCATTAAGAATGATTTCATTGACTTTTTTTTTCCAGTTAAGATCTATCCTAGGTCTCCAGTCTATCCTGCCTCTGGTTCCTGGCCCCCAGGTATGGCAGGAATGGGCTCCTTCTCCTGGAATGTTATCAGTCTCAAGTTGGACCAGTCAGTCATTGTTTGGTCACTCCTACAAGGTCTATGCTGCCTTTACCTCAGGATCCTAGCAAACATTCCTAGTAAAGGAGGATATGGAGTCTTTTTCTGTAACAAGGCAAGGATTCCAGTGAGGGGACTGGGACACATACACAACCACAAAATTTAACTCTTGTTTCTTATTGATTCTCAAGAAAGGTATGAATAGAAAGGATAATAGCCAGCCAAATGAGATTCAGAGCTCAGCTACCCTCTGGCTGAAAAGTTGTCAGGAGCAGAGGTCAACTGTCACAGTATGTGTATATTTAAGGATAGATGTCCAAAAGTCACCAGAGGTAAATTGTGGATGCTGAGGTTTTGATGCACTGATTGGCTGAAGCAAATATAGAAAAGGAGGCAGGAAAGACGTACAACTATCTACTCAAAGAATGTTTACAATGATGCTCACTGTACTGTTCTCATTTGCCTCGGGACTTAAAGGTGCATCACAAAGTGGTTTAAATTGACTAACAGGTATTTCTCAGCATTACTTTCCCCTGGGTGCTCCACTTCAGCAAGACATAGTACGATATTGTTCATCCAAGCTTCCAAACTTGATTTATTTGTTAAAGAAAATGGTTACTTACCACTGACGTTCACTTTTCATAGTCAACGTGTTCAGACTCTCTCAATTATGTTCCACCTATCCTGCCTGCTTGTATTTGCATTCAAAGGAGCTCAAAACTGCCTTTGCCATTTCCCTTAATTTTCCTATTGCCATTCTTACTTCCTCCCTGCACATATTCTCTCACCTGAATCCCTTGAAGCTTTGCGCAAATCATCTCTAGGGTCTGAGCCTCATTTCTTCCATTTTAAAATACAAATGACAGGAAGGCACGTTCTGTTTGCATAAAACATGGGTGACCACACCTTGTACAAAACCAAGATGTACTGATTACCTTCTTACCACAAACCACATGACTACAGCTGTTTCAGTAGCCTGTTCTGATTGGACAATAGCTAGAACTGACCTTTCCCTAGCCCAGACCTCATGATGTGATCACGAGACTTGAACATCTGGCTCGTGATGCCTTGGGTGATTTCTCTGCAGTCCTAATATAGGAGATTTCCAGAAATGCTGAAAGCTCTTGCTGAAGCAGAGAAAAGCAGGAGTCCACAAACCCAAGTCTAAACACTGCTCTGCTTACAACTGAAACCAAAAGTTTGTGAGAATTTAAAAAAAAATCAAAAAAATTTAAAATGGCATGGACAAAACTATATAGTTCATTTAACTCAGAAAAAAAAAGAAGAAGAAGAAGAAGAAGATAACCGGATGGACAGAGGTCAGGAAGGCAGATGTGAGAGCTCTTGTTCCCAGTGGTCATTACGGTGCATGATTCATAAGGTCAGATTTTACAGTTGGAAATTCTGCATAGGTCATTTCTCTAGGATAGGAGATAATTCTCTCCAGGATATGCTCCGTCTCCTACCCAGCTCTCAGTGGCCTGTCACACTCCTTGGGTGCAACATTACAATTCAGCAGTGTAAGAGATTCTAAATTTGACCTGGGCTTTGGCAAAATTAAATGTGCCCTAGCTAACTCGAAACCAAAGATGGTTTTCCATTCATCCCATTGGATCCTTTTAGAAATTCACCATTTTATAGTGAAATGAGCACATGAATAACTAAACCCATTTTTGAATTGCAAAAGGAGCTAACCTCACCTACCTACATATCCAACAGAATAATAGATAGCTTTAAGAATGCCCAACAAAACCCGATATAAATAGCAATGCGTGAAATCAAATTAGATGTGATATGCATATATCAAAATTCAGTCCATACTTGAATGGCCCAGGATGCTATCTATAAGTACTATTTAGTCACAGAGTAAATATTTTTCATTTTTAAAAAAGAAGCTACTATATTACTGGGCAGGGGGAGTCCTACTTTATATGTAAGAAGAAAAATAAGAAATTAATACAAATAAGAAGGGAAGATATGAGTATTTAAATAGTCAATATATTCAAATAGATGTCAGAGAAGTCAGGGACAGTGGTTCATCAATAAATTCTTAAAGATGGCCTGAGTGACCTCACTTTATCATTTGCATCCTTTTAGGCTTCTACTGAGGAAGTTTTAACCTTGTCCTGTGGCTCTCTGGATGCTTCCCTACCTGTCTATCTCTGCCTTACCATCACTGTGCATTATTCATCCACCTCCTTTGAAATCCACTGCTTACCTATCCCTCATTACTGAAGCTTATATTCCTATGCAAGTGCTTGTGGGGAGTCTATTCAGCTTCCTCTTGCTACTTTGGTGCTAGTTACACTTCCTTTCTGTAGCCCCCTTCTCTAGAGTTCAGAATGAATCTTCTACAGCAGCAGTTCTCAAGCTATGGATCTTGACCCCACTGGGGGTCACATATCAGATATCCTGGATATCATATATTTCTATTACAATTTAAAACAGCAGCAAAACTAGAGTTATGTGGGAGCAACAAAATTGCTTTATGGCTGGAGGATCATTACAACATGAGGAACCCTATTAAAGGGTCGAAGCCTTAGAAAGGCTGAGAACCACTGCTCTATGATCTCTGTTTCTCTGGTCTCACCCCTCATCAGCAGTTGTACCAATACGGGCTGATTGGGAATCCCTCACTAGGGTATCTATGTCGGTGCATATGAAAGTAGATGCTCAAATACTCTCACTGGGCTCCAAGGCAATGGCGTTCATCAACTATACATTGAAGTGCTAAGTGGTCATATTTATTCTGCAGAAGGGGAAGTTATAAGGCATATAAGCAGGCACTACGTGTAAAAAAAAATATTCATGAAAAGTGCTGCAGTACCCAAGTGGTAGGAACTTATCTTTCTTCCAAAGATTAAAAATTAAGGGAGTAAGATTTTCCTTAGTGTTACAGAATGAAC
The DNA here is from genome assembly GCF_004785775.1 of Grammomys surdaster. NCBI lineage: Eukaryota > Metazoa > Chordata > Mammalia > Rodentia > Muridae > Grammomys > Grammomys surdaster. The sequence continues at coordinate 1,107,779 of NW_021604646.1, read as the reverse complement.
ATACTTTTTCTATCTGATCTCATCATACAAGCACCCCATTCCAGTATACTGTCTTAATGTAGTCAGATTTTATCTTGTTTGTTTGTTTTTAGAGCATCTTTAAGTTTATTTAGGAAGACACAATGCCTCAATGGCCAAGCTGTGTTGTCATCCTTATTTTAGTGACTAGTCTATAATAGGTATCATCTGTGGGTGTTGGTTTATCCTACTAAACCTTGGCACATCTTGAATATGGGATAATATCAATGCATCATTTCATAGCTATAAAAAATTAAGAGAGTTCAAATAAAGACACAACAAATGCTGAAAAAGAGGGATCATATCTCCTTTGTCTGCTAGGTCTAAATTGATGTTTTGGGATTCAGTTGAATAATTCTCATTAATCTATCTATACTTAAAGTAAATGCTAAGTTACTGAGCCATTGTGTCACATTTTCTTTTAAAGACAGGGTTATATGTATCCTGAGCTAGCCTCTAGTTTCCTATGAAGCCACAGATACCTTTGAACTTCAGATCTTCTTATCTCCATCACCCAAGTGCTAGAATTAGAGACAAGCACTAAAATTCCTGATTTTTGTGGTGCTGGGGATTGATCTAGGACTTCTGACATATGATAATAACTGAGCTACATCTCCAGCCAGGAGGTAATTTTAATGTGGATATTCTTTTGGATATGTGAAGTTCTCTAAAAAGCAAATTTTCAAATTTCATCTCCCTGATTTGTTTTTGTCAGATGGACAAGAGTAAGTCCAGGATACTGTAATGTTAACAAGTATTGAAGCTGATTCTGATGCAGAAGTAAGGAACAAATATGGGCTGGTAGAAATTCTTACTGCTATTGGAATATTATTATTTGCCACAGTTAAGATCACTTGATGGATACTCTATATTGTCACATTAACTCTTTAGAGGTATGTGCCATTATATTACTGTGTAATTCCCATTGATCAAAAATTAGAAACAAAATTTTGCAGATTTTTGTAGTTCTGTAAATATGTGTCTAGCCACTACTAACATTAAGAACTAAACATCCTTATCACTCACTGAGTTTCCTTCTTTCTGTGCACGGCCACCATAGAACTCACCATTAACCACAATTTGCATATTTATCATCATATCCCGGGTGTGTGTGTGTGTGTGTGTGTGTGTGTGCACCTGTGCATGTGGGTGCACACGACTGTATGAGGAGTCTTCCTCCGTTGCACTCCACCTTAGATTTTGAAACAGAATCTCTCACTAATTGCGGAGCTTACAATTTTCCTTATCGTGCCTTGCTAGCAAGCACCAGGCATCTTGCTGTGTTTATCTCCCTCCCTGAAGGACTGGATTACAGACACACACCACCACACCTGGCTTTTAAGCAGGTACTAGGCATCCATATTTCTGTCTTCATGCCTCAACAGTGAACGCTATATCTGCTGAGATGTCTCCCAATTGCCGGATCCCACTTTCACCTGTTACTGAAGTTCACTAAAGTCGGATGAGAGTCAATGTGCTCTCAGAGCTCACAACTACCCAGTATTGCATCTCCTCAAGCCATTGATGACGTGATACAGTGCTCATTAAGTCTCTCCAACATCCTCCCTTTCTTCCTCACCACCCCCATGAAAGTCGCATTCCTTAGCAAGATCTAGAGTAGCCTAAAGGGGCTGACCTTTCTGCTTCTTGAAAACCATGGCACACAGCCCACAAGTTCCAGGCTGACTCACAGAACAAGTTTTCAAATGTGACCTTTGGGAAATGATGCCTCTTCTGACACAAGCACATGTTTTCCTCTCCCAGCCAATATTTTACATTCCGTACTGAGAGGAGGCACACAGGGGGATACATGTTCTAGCCACCATCTATAATTAAAGATGACATTTTTTCCGAACTTGAAAAATAAACAACAACTTGCAGAATGAATCGAGGCAGATAGCACCATTGATGAAATAAGCAGGGAGAAGGGAGCTTGCCATTTAAAATCATATACTCCTTAAATTACATTAGTAATTCAGCATGTCATCTGTTATTCAGCCAATTTTATAGAAATTACAGAGAGATTCATTCCTAATTAAGAATTATCTGATGGTTGGGCTTGACCTAGTTAAATTCTTATCTTTATGACATCAATCTTTTATAATGCTTCCAGAAACCTTGGCAAAAGCTCCAGTTTTATAAGTAAAAATTAATTAATTGGGACATTAAATTTGAAAGATGCTTTTATCTTTTCCCTGGTTCATGCCTTCACAACAGAAAGCAATAATTAACAGTTTTATTCAAATATATAAAATATTTCCTTGAAGATTTCTACCTACTTTAAGTACTCCAAGCGTCAAATGAGGTGGTATCTGGATCTCTGCAAATGAAAGAGACTCATATGCAAATAGTCTACTGAGAGAATATTCCCTGGTCATCACTGCTTCTAGGATATGACATGTTTGTCTGTTATAAAGACACTATGTAACCACTACTAATATCAAGGCCTAAAACGTTTTCATAACTTACTGCATCTTCATATGATCATGCCCAGCCAACACACAACTCATCATTAACCACTATGTCCCTGTTTTTCATCACATTGAATCTTCATATGTAGTCATCTGTGCCCACACCTGGGTTGGTTTTGTCTTCTATAGCTCTCTACGTTTTGAGGTAGGATCTCCCACGCATTATGGGGCCAAGTGTGCTACCAAAACTAAGTATGATTTCTAGGTCAGTATAATTTGGTTGTGTGGGTGGAAATTGTCTAAATGTTTCTCAGCCTTTTCCCTGGAAAATTTTCATAGATAAACTCCCATAGTTTGACTTGCTCGAAAATAAATATTTAACCCGTATTGAAATTATGACCTGACATCACTGGCAAGAGTTATAATTGGATTTGCTTATCCATATATGTTCCATAGGTCTGCCAACTCAGTCATCACTGTCTTCTTAAGCATGATGTGTTTAGAAGAGAACAGTTAAGAAAACCACAAAATTTTCAGGTTGTAACAGGATTCATAGTGGTCTAAATCATTTCACTTGGCCAAAATCATTTGGTCAGTCTAAGGAGGATCATTAAAAAATAGGGCTAGAGTTTTGTAGTATTTGAAAATGTTATTGAAAAACTGACAAAAAAAAGTCTGACCCTTTCAGAGGAATTAGTATACTCAAGTACCTTTAACGGAATGAAAATAAGACTGCAAGTAGAGAAGAGAGCATTTGGGAGAAGGGGTGGGGCACTACTCTAGATTCTAGAATTTGTTAAGATCACATCGTGACAGTCACTAGAAGGAGAGAGGTAGGTTAGGACTGCTTAGTCATTGCCACAGATCACACAAAACTACATTTTAGGGTTGAATACCTTCACAAGTAGCTTTTTAGGACAGATTTCAAATAGGACCATTAATTATTTGATACACCTTGCACTAGAGGGATGGTCTGTCTCTACCCATTGGGGGTTTCTAAAGATTAGTGCCAGGTCAATCAGGGGGACAAGTTGGAAGTGACAGTGTTACTTCTTGGGCTAGCTTGAGAGGTTCCTTTGGTACCTGTCTTTGGGACCCAGACATGGTGCTAGGACAATGACAACCATGGTAATGTATATGCTAACAGACATCAGGTGTTTCCCATCTGGTCAGCTAACAGAACTAACATGTTAGCATGTGAGTGATTGATCATGGGTCCTTCAGTTTCCACCTATCAATCACTTATAGGGATGGAGCAGATGAACTGTTGCTCCTGACTTCTGTTCTAATGGTAATAACCAAATAAATGACTATTGATCTAAGCCACTATTTGATATGGTTTGTTAGGCAAAATAGACAACCTGATTGGCTTAACACTACTCTCATTCCTATATGTCATATTGTGTTCTGAACAGGAAAGATCTGAAAGGGTGGCAGCAGTTTTGAAAGAAAAACCAAAGAGAAATAAAGTCCCCACTGAAAACAAAACATGAAAAGGCCTATGTATTTATGTTGCCTGAGATGAAGCTCTTGTAATCAGGCTTGGGCATTTAATTTAGGTTTTCCAACTGAGTCCACAATTGCTATGGATTAGTATAAGTGACCCAGCTGTTCCATAGCACTTGTGACTGAAGAACAAGATCAGCAGATGGAACATTTGGTTTTCAAATTCAAGAAGTGAAAAATTCCATTTATTATAACTATGATTCTGAGTATTGTGGTTAGGAAAATCATTGAAAAGCTTGACCTGTGTCTTAGAGAAGTTAATTGAATGATTAGAGGTATGAATATGATCTTCTATATGAAAGAGGTGGTGGTGCCATTAACATTCTGACAGCCAGAGCTAGTGTATTGTGGACCAAAAGGCAAGAATGTTGAGCCAGAACCAGAAAACAAGAAACCAACAACCTGTCTGAAGCCAGAAGACCAGGATGATCATGATCTTAGTCACTTCATTTTTGCAGAGCCTTGTACTCTTAGGCTACCTAGTTACCAAAAAAGCAATAGTGTGCTTCATAGGTACAATATTAAGATTATTAAAGATAATTTATATAAAAATGAGTCCAAGACATCTCAGAGATCAGCAATTTATTTTCAATAGACTGAGAAAATTGGGAGTCTGGATTTTGGTTTATTCTAAAAATAAGATGAGATGGAGCAATGTCTCAGTGGTTAGGAACACTTACTGTCTGTCTTGCAGAGGCTCCAGGTTTGGTTCCCAGAACCAACACCATAGTTCATAACCAATCTTATTCCAATGCCTATGCTCTCTCTTGACCTCTGAAGGCACCAGGCATGCATCTGGTATACAGACATACATGCAAGCAAAACACTTACATATATGCACTAAAAATAAAATAAACCATACAAATTTTAATTGCACAAAAAGAAATAAATGCCTAGCCATCAGATTCCTAGCCTTGGAAAACAGCAGGCCCATTCCTTTAGGCCTTCCTCTAAAGTCTAGCTCTCTCTTTATGAGGGAAGCAGGGACCATTCTGCCAAAAGGAAGATGCTGTGTTCCCTTTGATCCTTAAAGGATTGCATAGATGGCTGCCTGTAAGCCACTCCTGTGCCATATCCATGTGATGGTTTATACTGACTGTCAACTTGTTAAGATCTGGAATCACCTTGGAAACCAGTATTTAGACATATCGTTGAGAATTATATAGATTATGTTAACATAGAAAAACACAACTAGATATGCCTGCCATCTTTCTATAGGCTTCATCTTGGATGAAATACAAAGGAGAAAGCAAGCTGATCACACACATTCACTCTACCACACTGCTTCCTGACCAAGGATGCAATGTGATAAATCACCTCATGTTTCTATCCCTGATGCTCCACCTTCCCCACCCTGTTGGATTAAACCTTCAAACTGTGAGCTAAAATCAACCTTTCCTTACTGAAGTTGATATTTTTGTCACAGCAAGAAGCAAGATAACTAACACACTCCCTTAATGGCCTACATTTAAGAAGCCCAGCAGGCCTCTACTCTCAGACCAGAAAAGCATTAGCATTGCACTAGCATAAGAAAACTCCTCACAAGCCACTGGGCAGCAGGACCACTCACAAGTCAGACTTTGAAGTTTTGCAATCAGTGCTCCTCTTTTCTCCTCAAACACCAATACAAAGCTCTTGACTGATATTCAAAATAGTCTCAAAATTCATGTATGCAGAAAATGTTGTCAGTCAGACAAATGCCTGTACATTAAAGGAGCCATGAGCATTTAATATTCTACACCAAACGCTGAGACTGAAATCCAAGGGCATTTTGTCCTTGGTATCAGATATGCTGCCATGTCTTCCTTCTTTCCTCTCCTACATTTGTGTCTGAAGTTAACCATTAGGAGAAGGAGGTAGTTTACATTAGGATTAAGCCTATATTTTCTTCTCATCTTTTGCTAGCTCCTTAGTCAAGTCTGTTAGCTTCTCTGCACTACAGTCTCTATACACAAAGTGGAAGTAATAACAGTTACCTCCAAGGGATGTTGCCAGAACTGAATAAGATAAAATGTGTGTCTGTGCCTGGGGCGAGCAGGAAATTAGTGCCTATTTGTTTCTTTCTTACTGGTAGGTATCTTTGAGCTATTTCATTGACACTAAGAACTAAGCACCCCCTCCTTTCTCGGTCTTGTACTGAGATAGACATCTGAAATATAGTTGCCAGGAGAAATGGCATTCAGGGAGTTGAGTCTTCTCAGAAAAGGGAAATGTAATTCCTTTCACTTGTTTTGTTTTCTTTCTTATTTTCTTCATGAAGTTGTGGATGCTGGTTATCCCACTGGACCTGGGAGAAAACCAAATACTACTGTTTTGCTAAAGGAACATAGAAATAAAATGACTCCTAATGACATTCTGTTTACTCGTAGATCAGTGTCTTGCTCAGCCAACATCAGAGAAGATTTGTCCTGTGGTGGATGGGAAAAATAAAATCATATAACTGGACAACATACAGGGAATGAGATCTCTTGAAACACTCAGTCTGAAATGAGATGTCTCAATCCCCTCACCCCCACCCCAGCTCAGCAAACTCTGTGGAAGAGGTAGAATAATGATTGAAAGAACCAGCGGGGATGGAAGACACCAAGCAAACAAGTTCAACTAGACAAAACAGAACCAATACACATATGAACTCATAGAGATTTGAGGCTGCATACACTGGGGGCTGCACAGGTCTAAGCCAGATGAGTTCCCAGCACCAAGACGGGGAGTAGACATAGCCCTCTTTCTAACCCTGGAGATATCACCAGTTGAAAACTGCTTGCAATAGAAGCAATCATTTTCTCCAGTGGAGTTTCACTGGGTATACAAGGCCCCATGCCTGGCAATAGATGGCCAACACAAAAAGGACTAAATGGACTAAATGGTGGTTTTAGAGGTTCTTTGTTTACTAATGCTTTGTCTGACATTGTATCCACCTTATAGTTCTTTTCTTATTATATTATAGTTTCTGTTTTGTGCTTTTATGAGATTTCTGTTTATGCAAATGTGTGTCTGGGTTTGTATGTATTTCTTATGCTTTGATTTTGGCTCTATTTTTTTCTGTTTTGCTTGTTTTGTTGTATTTTAGTTCATTTATTTTTAGATTTTTATTGTCTTTTTTTTCTCATGAGAGAAAGAAAGGGTGTAGACTTGAGTGACTGGAAAGTTGGAGAGGATCTGGGAGGAGTTGGGGAAGGGAAAACTAATCAAAATATATTGTATGAAAAAATATTTTTTAATAAAAGAAAGGAAATTGGAAAGTGGTAGAAGAAGACTCCTCTCTACCTCTCCTTTAGATAAAGGTTGTCGTTAGTCTTGAACTCAGGCTATACAAGTGCACATCGATTTGATTCCTCACTAGAGAACACCACCTCTAATCTGGAAAAAAAACCATCCCTCCATCTTGTTGTCTTGCATTTCTTCCTCCCCTCATGTTGAAATCTGAGTTTTCCAGCTGCAGTGCCAGTGACAACTGTTTACCATAAAGATGTGTTAAAACATGGGATGCTGTGTATTTGAAGACCCCCCTCAAAGGAGACAATAGGACCAGCCTACATTCCATACATAGTCAAGTCTAATTCTAACTAAAATCTTTGAGACACCCCAGAGGACAAAAACTCTATAAGTAAAGATTACTGATACCCCACGCTATCTCTTCTCTATTTCTCTCTTATATAACAAACAAACAAACAAAATGGTATAAATTTTCCCCCTTTAAAGTTTATGAACAGAAGCATGTGTCAGGCATGTAGACAGGTAGATATGATCATCATCAAATTTCATGTCACACAGCAGAAAAAATTCTCTTAAGAGAAAATATAAAAGTTTTAATATGAGGTTCATCCTTTTTCTTTATTTCTTTACTTCGTCCCAAATAGCATTGAACAGCTGCTATTTGATACATACTGGGATGGGCACCAAGGCAATAAGCATTGATCTCAAAGTAATTCTGGACTAGTAGAGGTCTCAAATATCAATCTATCTAAGGATTTACCAAAGTGTATGGAGAACTCTGTGAATGTCTTCAGTTTATGGCTCTAGAGCAATTTATATCTAGTTTGAGCTGGAGGAAAAGAGTGAAGGAAGACTTAGAGAGATAGATGTTCTGGGTATAAAAAGGTGGTGAGATTTGGCTAGAAGTTCAAAAAATTATTTGTATTCCAAAGACTGTAGCACAACTGGTATTTCCTATATTCCATGTTGGCTGCATGTTCTATTGTCATGAATAGTTCTCCTTCCATCTTGATGTTTATCCATACCAACATTATTAAACCTGCCTTTTAAGGCTACCCCAAACCCTACTTACACAGTCAATACTGGATGAAGACAGATGTATACTTAGATGGATTATTGCATCTATCTGTCTAGTGCTAGGTAGGGACAAGTATCTAGAATACAAGAACTCCAGAGATGTCTCAGTCATCCATCCACGATGACAGTTCACCTTTCATCTTGAGCCTCACTGCCTTGAGGTCTAGGGCCATGAGAAATGCTAAAATTGGTTAAGTAGGTAATCAGGTAGGATAGCATTACCTCTCAGAGGTGAAAGAGAGAGAGTTGGAAGGGGACAGCATTTGGGATGTAAATACATAAATGAATTTTTAAAAAAGACACACTTGCCTGTAGGAAATGAACAAATACATCTCAGGAGGAAAAGTTTTTTGTTGTAGTCACAGAAATCTTACAGGTATTATATATTAGAAGTTCATCCTTTTTTGAATCATCACACTCATATTCTAAGTAATGTATTAGAAACCATGTTATGTATATGAGAATATTACTGGGTATCTGGTATTTTTAAAGTTTTCTCAGAGCCACATGGGCAATAGAAGCTTCAGAATTCTACTCCAGTTCACTTGTGTTCCCATATTGTCTCTGAGACTGGATTTTTAGAACAGAATATGTTTTATAACACATTCCAGTTTGAACCAACTATGTGTGGCAGAGGTAACATTTTATGAATGAAGACAGAACAAATGCAATAGCAACATCTTCCAGTGCATCTTGAACGCAAGCCCTGGTGTTTTCCCTGATAGACAACTACTCAACAAGCAACATTTGTGGATGGTGTTTAAATCCCCTTTCTGAATGCACACCAACGGTTGCTGATCTCTTAACTAGAAGATGTAATTGTTATCTGATACCAGGTTTTTTCTATATCCAATAACATTTCACAGGTTGTTTGCTAATTACCCCACAATGGGTTCTTCAAAGAAACTAAAAAGTGATCTATTATGTAGGTACTTTCCAGTCTTACACATTCTTACTGAAAAGAGAAAAGAGACACAAGCCATATATCCTCAGTTAATGAGTGACCAAACAGAATACTTGGCAGAGAACAGGAGAAGTAACAAAAACATTCTCTCTGTGTCACAGAAAACACATAAACCAAACCAAAACTCAATATCACCATTAGATGTTCCTCAGAGCCCCTGAAGGAGACAAAGTTTTGTGTTATAAACTTGAAAGCTTTCTTTTCATCTGCCCCAAATTATCCAGGGCAATTTCATCTCTCTTCCTCAGAAGAAATTTTGACAACCCCTTTGGCACCTGGAAAAAGGCTGGGTACAATAGAAAGAACACAAAATTTGACATCATTAAACAGAAGATTAGATCTGGTTCAGCACTTCCTACCTGTGTGACTTCAGGCAAGTTATTACTGAGAGTCCCACAAAGCCTTGGAGAAGAGTAAATACATGTGAGGCATTTTGTAGTCTTTTGGACAGACTATAATGCAAAAGGATAAAGAATTAAATATCACATCACTTTACAAACAGCTGTAGATCAAGAAAGTTTTAATATAACATTAATGACAAATAGAACAAGTTCCCTAACCACAAAAGTACCTACCATTTTCCAGGTGATACTTGTGTCTACCTCACTGTTGCAAGGAAGCTCAGAGAAAATTTTCTGTATGCTTATGGAGCTAGCCAATGGAAGAGCTCATATTCAGATCTTAGCTTGATACCAAGGCCAGCCACCTTCTACTGGAATACATGAGCATTTTCCTGACAATTAACGAAGTAATCTCACGTCAAATGATGTCAGTGGAACTGCGATGGTGGAACTTGATCATTACATAGGAGACTTCAGTAGGCAGATCATGAGTTTGAGATCAGCGATGGTATATAGTGAGACTGACCTAAGATAAAAATCTTATCAAATAAATATAAGACAAGGAGCTTGTTGAATTTATCACATTTCTGTTACCATGGAACTACTTGAGATAATACACTTACGAAAATGGAAGTTTAACTTCGGCCCATATTTTCAGAAGTTAAACTCAGCTGTTTAACCTTCCTGCCCTGTAAGTGTGATGATGGCTGTGGAAAAGCAGTTAATCATAGTGACAACCTATCCCAAGGCAACTAGAAAGGGAAGCAAAAGGGAAAGGAGGTGCCAAGCTCTGTTCAAGGGTATGTTCTCAGGACCAGAAGACTTGGGAACAGGACCAATCTCTTAGAAGTTTTGAGAGCACCTAACAACACCGGATGATGAGGACCAAGGCCTTTAACATATGGGCCTTTGGAAGACACTTCTATAATCCATCAGATTTGTCCCTGTCCTTTTTCACTATTATAATGAAATACTTGAGATTGAGTAGCTTGCAGTGCAATGGTATCATTTTAAATTACAGATTTAGTATTCAAGAGCATGGCACCAACAGTTGCTGAACTCTGCTGAGATCATGTTTGTATGTCACATAGTATACAGTACAATGATGAGACTGAGGAGAAGAGGAAAGAATCACATGCCATGTCAGAAAGTCATAAATCATAGAGGGACAGTCTAATACTGCTGTAGCAACCCTGTCATCAAAAACTAACCAGGCTCCTGTGAGAACTATTCTAATCTCAGGGAAGAGAAATCCACTAGGTTCCACATCATTTGTCTGTTTGTTTGTTTGTTTTTGTTCTGGAACTACTTTTATTTGTGAAGCGTGTTGAAGTCATTGAAAATCTAGAAAACTTGAAATTGACTATCATTGTCTAAGTGTTATTTCATCTACTTGGATGAGTCCATAGATGCTGAAACCAAGAGAGTTACATTTTTCCTATTTGTAATTCTCATCCAAATAGGCCCCACATCTTAAAAGGTCCCACCAGCTCTTGACATACCTGTACTAAGGATATCAGCACATGAATCTTTGCAGATGTACTGAAAATCTACCTAGACCATAGAAGTGATAGTTTTTCTTTTCTTTACATCCTTTTTTAACATTAATTTAAACCTATGCCAGTTTATGCAAGAAAATTTTCTCTGCTTATTTTATTCTGTCTTGAAAATAATTCTGTGACAATAGAATTCCTGGGGCCAAATAGCAATGTATATATTGCAGATGGACATCACAATCAATAAATATCTAATTCACTTCCTTAGAGGAGTCCATTATGACATTTTGCAATCTCTAGCTTGTTTGTATGAATATCTGATCACTACCTATCATAGACATGTATGAAATTATGTTATTAAGACAAGGAGGCAAAATGAAGTTCTGTGGTTAGTCTTCAGCTTTGAAAAATGTAGAACATAGCCAAGTGCAGTAAAGGCAGAATACCTCTTAGAGAGAATGTTGGGATTTGAACCAGATTTCTGTAGTACACCCTTGGTTCTGTCAACAAACCTCTGCCTATTTCTAAACCTGGTATAGATTGTGGCAATCATATGCCAAGTAAATGGATCCAACTTAATGGTTTCTATGCCTCTCACCAGTTCCAGAGAAAAAAAGGAGATATCCTCTAGTCTCTTCTGTGATGGTGAGCTTAGAAATCATTGGAAGAGGGGGCCCACCTACAGGAGACAGTGAGCCATGGGGAGATGCTGGTAGACAAGGAAATTGGTTTTGGAACATCTGTCTAATGATGGCCTTGGAAAAGGAATGTCTACTTGGGTAAGAAGAAAGGAGGGCATTTTTCAGGAACAGGGAGCTCCTGCAGCTCATCTCTTACTATTCATTAATTTGGAGGCTGAAAATAATGTTGTTAGGGATTCTCTAGATAAGATGTACTAAAGTGAGTCCTGTTTCACTTTAACCAAGAAAGGTGCACTGATAATATTTGCTTGCTTGACTTCAGATAGTCCAAAGCCAGGGCCACTGTGATGGATACCTGCAGCTCTCTCTACAACTAAGGGCATGCCCCATCATTTTCTTCCTAACAATGCCATCAGTCTCTTGGAATCCCACAGGTTAAGATCCTCTGGCCTTGCTATGGTGGTTAGCCCCAACTGTGTACTGCCTAAGCATATCTCATTCATCAGGCAATAGCAAATACAAACAACAATCATCAATCCCACAGCAAACTTAGGACTGTTGGAAAAAATCTATGTGAGACCTGAAGTTGTTTCTTAGTTAAGGAGAAATATTATTTCTTACCTGTGTACAGACTTTTAAGATAGTTCAGAAGGTCTTTTGCAGTCAGGATGGGCCAATTTTTAGTGATAAGTTGGTGTTAAAGGACAGAAGCAGAAATATGGAGGCTTAAGGGGTATGCCTTTAAAATTTTTAAAGTGCTGGGTCAAACTCATTCTGAAGCAAATGAATCATTCATTTAATATTCAGCTTTCTGGTATTTGTGATATAACAAATTAAAGTGATAGCTTTATACATATTTAATAATCATAATGAGGATCTCACGAAACCTCCAAAATATAATGACTTTACCAGTCAAGCAAAATTAAAACTGTGTAAATAAACTTTACTAGAATTCATCAAGCTTATATTTAAGCCTAATGCATAGTCTTCTTTGATGATATTGGTGTTGTTTTGAGACTGGGTGTTGTATAGACCAGGCTGGTTGCAAACTTGCTATGTAGCCAAAGGATGTCTTTGAAATACTAATCTTCCTGCCTGACCTGGGATTATAGATGCTACCACACCCAACTCCTTTTCACCTTTTATTTTCATTCCCCACTAAAGCTATTTGATTCCCACACCTTTCCTATTTCTATTGAAGCATCCCAGTCTTTACTTCAGTCAGTTTTTAAATTCAATTTGATTTTAACATTGAAAACACTGTATTGACTGATTGGAAAAAGTATAGCTATGTTTTGGAATGTTGGAAGGCAATAGTATTACCTATATGCCATTGAAGCTAGGGTAATTTTATAGAAACTAGCTTGTATTATGTTATATGCCATTGCAGCTAGGGAAATTATATAGAGACCAGCTTGTACATATGTGTTGTGAACATGAAAGAACATATGACTAAACAATACATGTCAGATTATTACTAAAAAAACTAGTGTATAACTTCTAAGGGAACCATGGGGCATTTTGCTATAATTTTAGTGTCACTATAGGACATGAAGGCTGTCCTCAGAGTACTTCTGTTCCTCTTTAGCTGGAAGGTCAGGTACATAATGGAATATGTAAACTGTAAGAGTTCACGGTGAACAGAAAGACTTTGTAATAGGCACAGTTCCACCAGAGATCTGAGCAGTAATTCAAAGTGAAATAGAAGGGAGAAATTAATGCAAACAACAGAAAATCAGAGGGGAAAGCTTTGTGTTTGTGTGTGTGTGCACACGCGCACGTGCGCGTGCAGTTTCGTTTTATTTTGTTTCACATGAACTCTTGCAGTTGCTGTTATTACTAAAGTAATATTCCCATTTTCTTGGAAACTTAGTGTCACACTGGGCATGTCACCAAGGTGCAGTTTAATCACCATTAAGTGATGTGATGAAGGTTTGGGTCCTTGATTAAATTATAACAGGAATAATAAAACAGTCACTATGAACTTTCTACAACTTCAGGAAGCGAAATATTTGTCCTGGGGTCAAAAGTGTGGTTCTGGACTCAACGTTGTACAATTATGTTATCTATATGATATAAACATGCCTAGACTAGCTGATTTGACTTAGGTGCATTCAAACCTTATATTCTTAATGCTTTTCATGTATCTACAATTGTTTCTGGCATACTTTATTTTATTTCAAATTTTAGTTCTTTGACTGCACAATGATGTTGGTGTAGAAGACAGAAACCTTAACAAAGTTTTTATCTATATTAAAAGTTGCCGAGTGAACCCTTGTAGGTGTGATGGTTAATATTGACTGTCAAGGTGTCAGGATATAAAGTCACTTAGGAGAAAAGTATATGGGCACATATATGAGGAACTGTCTAGCCTAAGTTAGTCTTTAGGAATGTCTATGAGAGATTTTCTTGATTTGGCTGGGGAAAACCCACCCTTAAATGTGGCTGATATCATCACTAGGCCTAGGTATTATTAGACTGCATGAAAAAGCTGAGAACTATCTTAACTCTAGTGATCACAATTCTCTGCTTGATGTCAGAGGCTGCAATGTGATCAGATGCCTCACGTTCCTGCTTCCAGTATGTCTCCGACTGTGAGCCCAAATAAATTGTTTCTGCCTTTAACTCTTTTGTCAAGATACTTTTATCATAGAATATCATGAGAATAGTAATTAAAATATGAGAAAACCCTTTAATGCAATGATGGTATATGGTTTAAGAAACACTACCTTTCAGAGTCTTTACAAGAAAATGAGCAAGTATTAAGGGGTCTGAGTGACAATTGACTCTGAAATTTTAACTCTGAAAAGAAGTTGAATTAATACCACAGCCACTGAATTTCATTTCTAAGTCTAATTAAGAATTATGTATTACGAATCCACATCAAAAAATGTCTAAATGATCACTTTCAATGAGTTTTAAAAACTCATAATGATAATATAGTTTTCTGTTACAGTTTAATTGGCAGCCATTTTCTTTGTTAGTTGCATACAATTGCGGTATATCATTACACTGATAATTTCTAGATACAGTGAAATAAATGGTAATATAAGTGTCCAAATTCAAATTAATAAAATAAATCCCCAAATCAATTATACAGAATCAACTCAGTAGGCAACCTAAATCTTATGTCAATAATTTCTATTATTATTGTATATTTATGATGGAAATATTTTAAGTGTTTATTTCCATTGGAAATTTTAAATTATAGAAAAAAATATGTATATATGAAAAAATACTATCTACCTGAGGATGAGTTGATACTTGCCTTCATAGCACTTGGATTCATTCCTCAACTGGAAGGTACTTCCTGTGGTTGGTCAGTCTTTGTGTTTTATATCTAGAAGGGCATTGTCTTAGAAAGCTTTCCATTGATGATACAAAATACCAGAGGAAATTAATTTAAAGAAAGGAGGATTAATTTGTTTCATGGTTTCACAGGCTTCAGTAGACAACCATCTGGCTTTTAGGCCTAAGAAATTTAAGCACAATCACATGGTGGAACAAAACTGATCACCTCATGATAGAAGGGGAGAGAGAAGTAGAGAATGTGGCTGATAAGAAATATATCCTTCAAAATCACACCCTCAATAATCTACTTCCTTTAATTATGTACCACATCCTAAGAAGTTCATACACTCCCCATGAATTCAATAATCTATGGATGATGTTGCAGCCCCAGTGATCATTATTACATTGGAGAGCAGGCCTTGAGCATGTGAACTTTGAGTCACGATTTCAGATCTAAACCACAGTAATTAGTCAAAGGGAGCTCTTCCTTTCTAAGATGAAACAAATGTATTAAGCTTGACTCTGATGCTTAAATCATTTACAAGTTTCTTTTAAATATAGGACTGTGTTTATCCCATAAAATACACAGATAAGAGCCGGGCGGTGGTGGCGCACGCCTTTAATCCCAGCACTTGGGAGGCAGAGACAGGCAGATTTCTAAGTTCGAGGCCAGCCTGGTCTACAGAGTGAGTTCCAGGACAGCCAGGGCTACACAGAGAAACCCTGTTTCGAAAAACCAAAGAAAAACGAAAACAAAAACAAAAAAACACAGATAATAATTCAATGGGTTATAGATGTTGAAGAGTCTCAGCCTACTTCAACAGCCATTGAGTGTCTTCTTGCAATGGAAAGAATAGTGAAGTATCCCAAGTAACTGAGTACTCATAAACCTTATTGCCTAATGCCAGGGTTGGAAAAACAGAGGTTCTAAAGTTTAAGTGTTTTCTCCAAGGTCACAAAAACAGAGGATGAGGTGGGGGGCCAATTCAGTTCTGTGGGATCTAAAAATGTCTATCTTTCTACCTTGACACGTTTTGCTGAAGTAAATATCACTAGGAGATGTAGTCTTCTCAAATCAGCATCCTTCAGGGAAAGACAAATGTGAATACAAAGTACCCCTTTGAGTGCTTCAGGATATCTGGATATCAGAAGTCTCTTATTTCTTGTGATTATTCATATTGATTGTCAATTGGACAAGATCTGTAATCATCTAAGTGTGTGTCTGTGATGGGTTATACAAATCAAGTTAGGAAATGGCAAAGCTACCATAATTGTGGCTGGCATATCCATGGGATATGATCCTGGACTGAATTGGAAGTGAGCTAGGCATCCCACTCGTGTATCCATGTTTGCAGATTGTGGATAATGTGTGACCAACTGCCTTTGCTCTTTCTACCATAACTCCCTGTCATGATAGACTGTACCCTCACACTATGAACCCTTCCTCTGGACAATTACGTTTGTCCAAAATTTCATCCTAGCAATGTAGAAAGAAACTTAAAAACCTCCACAGTATACATCATGGCTGAGGTAGTTACCCAGTCTTTTCCTTCCATTTCTATTGTGAGCTCCTTCTCTTAAACTAACCTTCAGAATAGTTAGTGTTTCTTCCATAAAGTGTTCAATGCTGAGTTACTAGCACTCTCCCCTCTGTCCCCCTAGTACCTCATATTTCTCTTTGTCATCGAATCTTTATCGTTATATCTTAGGTTATAAGACAGCACATTAGATAACCTCCCCAAGGACAAGGAACATGTATGAGATTCTCAAAAGAATTTTAAATAAAAAATACTTTTAAAATAAATAAAGGGCTTTTGTTTGTGGTGGGGACAGTCTTCAGAATCCATGCCTTGCCCTCTGCCTATTAACATGTGCACTTAAATCTGTGACAGCATTAGGAACCTAATTAGAAAGGATGTTTCTTGTCCCTGGGGAACTTATCTAATGACCTGTCTTATAACCTGAGATGCAATGCTAATGGAAAGAAAAAACAGATTTTCCCTTTGCCCTGGATATCAATTCTAGATAAATTCTCAGTTAAGATCGGGACCCAATGTTTGCTTCCCTCGAAGTTCCAAAGCCCTAATCAGACTTGAACTTATCCAGATTATGTTTGTATTTCCAGAATCTCTGTGAGTTTCTTTGTTTATCAGTCCTCTGAGTCTGTAAGACACTGTTTCCTTGGAATCATCCTTTACCTCTGTCTCTTCCAACCTTTCTGCTTCTCCTTCTGCATAGCTCCCTGAGACCTGGGGTGGGGGGGCAGGGTTTGGTGACAACATCCTATTTAGAACTGAATGCTTCAAAGTCTTTCACAAACTGTCCAATTACGGGTCTCTGTGTTGATTCATCTACAGCAAAAAGAAGCTTCTGTGGTGTGGGTTGAGTGAAGCACTGATCTATGGGGACAGCAACGTGTCACTAGAAGTCATTTTATTGTTATGCTCTTTTAGCAGAATAATAATAGTTAAGTTTTTACCTAGGTTCATGACCCATCTAGGTCATGGCTAGGCTCTTAGCCATGTTAGCAGTGTCATCTATGGGTTCTATCTCGTAGTTGGGCCTTCAATCCAGTAAGAAGATAGTGACTTTTCATTCTTTAGCTAGGACAATGTCCTTCCTTCAAATAACGCCTAGTTACCTGTAAGAATTCCTTTCAGACCACCTGGTCTTATGTAAACTCTAGCATTTGCTTTTATCACATCTTGCAATTTCTCACTGGAAGACTGGTGACCATTGAAATTAAATAATTTTGTGTTACAATTATTTTGATATCTGTCTCCTGACAATTGCCTAAGTAAGGCAAGGAGCTGCCTATAATTTTACTTCTTTTACCCTCAGCACATCATACGGTACCATTGATGCTTAAAAATATGTGTCAGGCCAACAAAATGAATCAGTGAATGAATGAATAGATAATGATTCCCTGGATTCTGCTTTGGGGATGAAGTGGGTACCATGCAGTATAAGATAACTCACGTTCATCTTTCTAAGCTTTGCCATCCTGTTCCCTGTTCTTCCCCCTGCAGCTGCTTTCCTAAAGAATCTCTGAATCTCTCCCCCTTTTTTTTTTGAATCACAGGAGCTGGCTGTTGGGAACACCCACAGATGCACTCTACAAACACACAACTTACTCTGAGTAATCACATTGATTTGGAATTAACGGCCATTCAGATACCTCATTGAAGATGCCATCTGGGATGCTATCGCTCTTCAGAGGTATATCATATTCTGAGAAAATCTGTCAGAATGTAGAAACAACTCATCAGAATGGCTATGACTGCATCTCAATATGCTGGCTAGGCACAGGGAGTCTGAGGCTTCAGCTTCCCCTTCGCCTTCTTGAGATGCTGAAGGAAGTAGAGCCATTCCTCTGTTTTCAAGAGAAAAAGAAACAAAGAGTTCAGCAACATTCAGAAAGTGGTTCCTGGGTGCCACCAGGCATCCAGAAACATCTTCTAGAAAATTACCTCTCCAGTGAGAAATTACAAGACGAAATAGAAGCAAATAACAATGTTTACATAAGACTGAGTGGTCAGAAAGGAATTCTTACATGTGATGCCACTAGGCATTATTTGAAGGAAAGAAAGTTGTATCTTGACTTAGAAAGAATCCACTTGAGGCCCAGGTACCAGCAGAAATAAGCAAAAAGAACCCAAATAATGGTCCCAAGATGGGAGGAAGTAGGGTTGGCAACCTTGGAGAGACTGAAAACCAATTCTTGTACCAGCATTCATCTGTCTCTTTCTCTCTCTGATTTTTCTCAGGGCCTTCACTGACCTATTTCACGCTTTCTTTAACCCTCCCTGTCTTGTCTATGTAAAGGCAACATTCTTCTTTAAAGGTTGTACACAGTCAAGGGCTGTACACAGCCGTTTCTATTGTAATAGAGTAAATCAAGTCCAATAAGGATCTTTGAGATTTTTGGAGGTCTCTCCAGACAGTGAAACAAGGGATTTCTTCAGATTAGTGATGTCAATCTCTAGCTGTTTGATGATCTTGTCAGTGGCCTTTCAAATCTGAATTCTTGCTTAGGCTGCGAGGCTAAGCACTGCAAGGGAATATAAATAAAAGTTAAAAATATCTCTCTGGGTTCCCTTAGAGACAAGCCTGACTGCATAGGGGTTGATGTCAAAAGTATCCCCTCTCCAGGAAAAAGACATCGGGATGAGTATGGCCCTCATGCCTCACTGGACAATGACAGGAGGACCGAAGCCATTACAAGGTCCCCTTCAATTACTGGAGGTCAGGCCTCTATCCCAGCCTTCACAAGAGTAGAATTGCCACAGCCCTTCTATACTTAGAGAAGGGAGGAGATGTCAGGGGCAGCCCTGATTACACACTGAAGGTCTAAAATCAGCCATAGGCCTAAAATCAGGAATAGGCCAGTCATACATGTATACTAGCACCAAGTCTTGGGTCTCTGTGGAAAAACATTGAAACAGATGGCTATAAGCTAATGTAAACAGGCAGCTTCTGTGGAAATTTACCAGCCCGAGTAGTCATAGACCTCGTAAATAGGTAGCCTTGGCAGACAATATCAACTTAGATAAGGACAAGTGAGTCATAGGCAGAGTCATAGTGACCTGTCCCCTGAACCTTCACCCAGCCGATACCCAGTTCTAAAAGTTATCTGTATTCCCCCTGAACACCCACATTCCAGTGTCATCCCCTTCCCCACATCCTGCCTTTCTGTGTTTATAACCCCTGTGTGAATGAATTATGATTTGAGAAAAAATAAATAAATTATAAAAAAATAAAAAAGAATCTTCAAAAAAGAAAGGAAGAAAGAAAGGACAGAAGGAGAGAAGGAAGGAAGGAAGGAAGGAAGGAAGGAAGGAAGGAAGGAAGGAA
>NW_021604646.1:1029454-1087954 GCF_004785775.1 Grammomys surdaster | reverse complement strand
GAAGGAAGGAAGGAAGGAAGGAAGGAAGGAAGGAAGGAAGGAAGGAAGGAAGGAAGGAAGGAAGAAGAAAGAAAGAATCCACTTAGCTAACATCAAGCCTTTCCCTTTCTTAGCCACTTAGGAGTCATGGAGCCATACCAAGGCAAGTTTCTTGAATTCTCTGAATGTTTCTTGGTAACATCTTCTCCACCCAAAGGCCACTGTGGAGTTTTAAATCTGATGTATGCCTAGAGAAGACTTAAAATTTTTACCAAGACAAATTGCTTTAAGTCATGCTATGATCCTAGATCTGGCCTAGCACCATAGGAAAAAAAACGGTAATGATTCATTTTATTGTATCTTAAAGCTAGAAAACATAGACCATTGTAAGCATCATTGCTGGTGGTATCTTTGCAAATTAGGTCTGATGTAACTATGGGAAATATTTTCCTAATCCTGCTATGTAAATATTCCCATCACAGCCCGTTTGTTTTGAGCCATCAAATCTCAGTAGCTAGATTCCCAAATGTCTGCCTATGTCATAACGGGATCTTGTAAACCAATATAAGCCAGCTTAGCAACAAACAATAAGAACACATTCAGATCCTGTCCCTTCCCCCGCTTGGCTGATGCCAGGCTTTGACTGTACCCAAAGAAAGCCAAACCACAAGGTTCACAGTAGCTGCCTGCCCCCGTAGTCATTTAGGAGGAACACCTGGAGACATCCCAGGTGCTGCCTGCTTTCACAATCGCCCTTCAGCCCTGTGGCAGAGACACCCTCTGTGGGCAAAGTCCTATTGTCATACCAGGGAAAGTCAGTATTATTCAGCAGGCCCTTTAGAATTGAGAGTAGCATTTGAGAAGGATTATCCCAGGCAAAGTCATCAACTGCTGTGTACTCATTGAACTTAAAACAATGCGAGATTGATTATTTTTGTAGTCTATGCAAATTACAAATGACATTGCTATTAAATCCCTGCTACTTGACTTCAATTCCAAGTGTTTCAGTTACTGTTTTCAAATGAAAAAAAAATAGATTTAAAATGTGTGTATGTGTGTGTGTCTGTGTGTGTGCATGTCTTCTCTCCCAACAAAAGAGCGGGGTTGTACGTAGAACACATTAATAAATAATTCTTTATGTACATGATTTGTAAAAAGACAAAACATCTTATAAAATTACCTTGGCTGTGTTGATTTTTCACCTCCTAAAAGGCACCTAAATAGAATACCAAGGCCCTGTTGCAGTATTTTCATTTCTAGTTGAATGATTTTACACTTTCCCTGGGCTAGACTGAAGTGAGTTCTCCTTCATAGCATAGGCTAGTGAATTTGTCACCTCTGCACAAGCTTTAAAGAATACCACAGGTGTTCTCACTAATTGACTTAAATTGCCTTCCATACAAAGACACACATTAAGGGAACTAAAGTCTGACTTTGGACACAGAAAGGAATCTTAGGAGGAATTTTTTTTTTTTTAATGCAGTCTGGGAATTGGGTGGTTTGCATGTTTCACACTGAATTCCAAAGCATCGTGATGGTGGAGCAATATACAAAATATCACATATTAGCCCAATATTACTGTTTTTGTTCTACAAATGAAACTTTCAGATGCATCTAGAAATAGATGGGGCAGGATTTGAACACATCTTTCTCTAATGGCAAACACCCCTGCTTTGCCTGCGGCATCACTGTGCCTTCTGCATATACATCTGAAGAACTGTCCACAAACTCCCCTTACTCCTTCTGAGCATTTACAGTCAAAGCAAAGTCACTTTCTGTCTCCACCTTGTCTCTGACTTGAACTTGAGATGATGTCATGGGATAGTAAAATTAAATCAGTACAGATTTATCAAAGTCTTACTTCATTGGAGATGCTGTTCGAGGTGTCGAGTAACTACAGTGTCCTTCCCACAGGAAGCTAATTCCTCCACACATAGATAGAAAGACAAGTACAGAGAGAATTTAGAACCTAATTATGGTCAACCTTACCCCTGAGCTTCTCCTCGATTTCTAGGGCTCTGAGGCTTTGACTGCATGCCTGAATGTCTGTATCCCTGTCAAACCCACACTGTCCTCCGTTCTACTCTCAAGCTCTTTCTACCCAATGTTAAAACCCTCCAGAGTCTACCATTGTTCTCCCTCTGAGAGCCATTCATACCTTCCCAGTATAACCATCATAACCATGGCTACTGTCCCAACACTGGGATCCACTATCTGTAGCTAAGAAAATTTAAGCAAGTTTTAACTTTTTTGAATCTTTATATTTATTTTATCTATACAGGTGTTGTGCCCTGGTACATCGCTCTGCCTGGTACCTGAAGAGACCAGAATGGGGTGTTGAATCCATGGGACTGGAGTTGGAAACACTTGTGAGCCTTCATGTGGGAGTTGGAAATCGAACCCTGGTCTTATAGAAGAACAATTAATGCTCTTAACCGCCAAGTTCTCTCTCCAGTTCCAAATGAAGTAGAGAGCCCTGCACAAATTTCCGGGTTAATCTTGGTTTTAGACTTTCAACTTTTGTCATACTTTACTTCTCCAAATGTTTCATAGACTTAAGAAACTAAGAAAATAAAATACTCTCCAAATTAAGCCTTACTTATAAACGTAACAAACTAGCCAGAGGAGGAAAGACTGTCTTTGGCTGACATTTTACCTGAAGGTTAGATTTAAGAACCTTCTGCCCCCTGTATTTCTCTTCTAAGTCCAATCACTAAGTTCCCCTCTAAGGCTATGTGTGGAACTAAGGGCCTATGCAGGGTTGTTTAAAAACTCTGGCCTGTGAAATAAATCTAGCTCATTAAGCCTAATATTCAAGGCTCTTCTGTCTGACAGACTTAAAAGCCATCTCTTAGGGTTACTACAGCATTCAAGGTTCTTGGAACATTCCTGACACATGATAAATATCCAGTAAATGCAGTTTGTTTTAATGGTTGTCGTTTCTAATCTTTCAACCATTTATAGATCTTTAGCTTCAATTATGTTATTTGAGGGCCAATAGCCTATGTTTCCAGTTCACAATCAGCTCTTAAACTATTTTCTTACCCTAAAATTTCCTACATATCTAGTATCTGTATGCACAGTCCCATCCCTCTGCCAAGGCCCACTGCCTTTTGGATTATTATCCCAGCAGAAACCGTCTCTTCCAGCTCTGAATGTTTACAGACTTGCACCAGGCCTGGCTACATCATTAGTCTGCTGGTCTATTCCATCCCTCTCAGCTTAAAGTGCATGCTGAGCCTGGGTCATTTCTCCCCATACCCCTGTTTCTACCTGCAGAGGCAAGAGGTACGTCCTCTGTAAACACAGAATACGTGAAGACAACCTGCTCTATCTTTCAAATCATCATGCACTGCACATCTTGAGTCTTGAGACTGCTGAGTTAAGCAAAGACATCTGTGATTATGAAACAGTCCCCCCAAAAAATGCTATTCAAAGGCAAAAGTAACATGGGAGAATAACAGTGGAACTCAAATTATTTCAGGTTGAATGATTGTGAATATCATATTTGGTTTCTTCCTAGGAGTCTCCTTTGTGACAGAGTTCCCTTCCCGGCAGACACTTGCTTTGGGGTAACCATTACTACCACCCCATATGGTTTCAGCTCCACAGAAAAATGAATGTCAGAGAGTAGATGCCTATGGGTCTGGCCCTGGTTCTGTGACCCTTCTGATCACTACGGCCCAGGCCTGGCTCACCTCACTGCATCAGTGTCCTTCTGGATAGAGTTTTTCCTGTAAGCCTCATGCGAGGGCCACAGGAAACTGTAAACCACAGGTGTGATCTCGGTCTTTCTTTCATCCCTTCTTTAACAGCTTCAGTGGTTCCGCATCATAAGTGCCACATTTCTCCCAGTGTGAGCCACGGGATCTCATCAGAAGCATCTGGAACACGTACCAAAATGTATTCTCCTGAGCTCAGTCCTGAACCTAATGAGGCTGGATATGCTGTTGCTTTTTCTGTAGCTTCAAAGGTGATTTCGATGTTTGTACAAGCACAGGCAACCCATACTTAAGTAAAGCAAGATGTTCCTTTCAGCATTACCATGTGAGCCAGTCTGTCTCTCAGCCTAGTCTCATCAAAGCCCTGCTTTCTGCTTTCCTTTAGCTTCCTTGTGTTTTCCATGCATACAAAATGGGTCAGCGACACTAGAAGCAGCTGTGACCCTACCACCTCTGTCCTTGAAAGGCTGTTTCCTGTGAACCTTTCTCCGTTCGCCTATGTGGCTGGCAGGCAGGCAGGCAGGCAGACAGACATACAGACACACACACACACACACACACACACACACACACACACACACACACAGAGGGCCCACAGAATTCATCTATTTCCTCTGTACTCTCCCAGAAGCATTGCTCCTGCTACAAAACCTTCTGTCTGTTTCCTTAGAGGGTTCAGCTGTCTTCATTCCTGCTGCCTTCTCCACCTCCCAAGTCTATGTGCTGTGAGTATTGATCTACCTGCCTGTCCCTCATTAGTCACCTGCCACTGAAAGCTGGAACCCTGCACAGATGCAATCAGAATGACACGGTGCTTGTAAGCCACAGACACATGTAATGTGGGTGCTCCCTTAAGCATCCTCACTGAAGGAAGGGCATATTGCTGAATCCCATAGATCCTCAGTTTGTTTATTTAATCTAAAATGGTCACCGTGTCACTACCTGATTCCAACTTTTAAGAGTTAAATGTGACTATGTATATGGAGGCCAAATAACAATACCCAAACCTACGAGAACAAGGTACACTTTTACTGTTAGTGGTGCTATTATTATATTATGATCTTATTACCTCAAGAGTGAAACAATAATACCTATCCCAAAGAGATAATAAATAACTGTAAGTATTGCCGGCTGGTAGTGCTACAGATAAAGTCTCGTTATTTGGTAAGAAAAGAATTAAGGAGATACTATGAGGTCCCTACCCCTTACTTTTTATGATATTATTTTCCTGGCTTTGGTAGCTCATGATGCAGAACTGAATCCTGAAATAGAATTTATATGATTTCTGATTGTTTCCCCATGGAGCAAGCTGGACCATGCCACAGTGGAGGCATAACCATGAAATAGGCTGCTGAGAATTGTCCCTACACAAAAGGAAGCAGGCTTGAATTACGAGGTACACGGGCATCATAGACAATGCTAGGGAAAGAGGATAGAACAGTAATACTCGTAGAATGATGCTAACATTCTCTGCGCATCCCTTGAAGTACTTCATTTAGCCAAAAGACATTTATTAAGCACATCATAGGCAGGCGCTAGATTAGGAATAATACAAAACACAATTTCTGCACTAGATGACAACTGATTAAATAAATTCTTCCTACCGAAGAATTTATAATTTTATAGGCAATGTTATGATGGACAATAAGAATAACAAGTCAGAGAACAGAGGTGGGAAAAAATAAGAATAACCAGTCATCTCTTCTAATTTGTACCATGGAGCATACAGAAATCTATCATAGGAATGAGGGTTTTACATGTGATACCTCAAGAGTCCACTATTTTGTAGTGGCTTTGCATTGGGACAGTTTGCCTTCCTCTACAGTGACATTAGGGTGCCTACTCTTCAGATTCAGGCCATAACAGCAAAAAGGACCAGAGTGGTGGCATGCATTTCCACTTTAGCCTTGTAACAGTCCATCATGGAACTTAAACTCTATTTCTTAGTTGGTTGTATATTCAGCCTTTTATGAGGGGACTAAAATAGCAATGAACATATATTTAATGGTACCACATTGGGTGTTTGCACCCATTCTGAGCTATATAGCAAGTTCATAGTAACCTGGAATTCACAAAAGGCCAAATATAAAACATATATAATACATGCATACATATATATTTACATATACAGGTACATATACATCATATATACATATACACATACATATCACATACACACACACACACACACACACATATATAAGCATATACATATATATAATTGTAGGTCTCCATGTGGTCTTATCACGCACTCTAGTGTTAATTATCCTTCCTTTCCATTCCCTCCTCTAACTTACCTTCCTATGTGCCTTCAAACTTAAATTTCTTTTTCATTATTTCTCATTCCTTTGCAAATACCCACTTTTAAGTTGGAGTGACGTACATCATGGCAAGGGTGAAATTTTCCTCCCAAAAGCTATACATTACAAAACACAAATCCTAGTTCCTGAGAAATATGATATGTCCCTTGAAGTTGTTGCTCAAGAGGATCCTGACTGCATATTAATAAAATAATACAGGATATTGCTGTCACTCTTGGTATCCACTAGAACTTAATGGTAAGACCCTATAACTGAACACTCCGAAAATCTTGTCCACAGGATGTAGAAAAATTAAGCTGTAAACAACCGCTTCTTGGCATCAGCAATAGTATCTGGTTTTGTTGTCTGCATATGGGATGGATCCCCAGGTGGGGCAACTCTGGATGGCCTTTCCCTCAGTCTCTGCTCCATTCTTTGTCCCTGTATGTCCTTTAGTCAGGAGCAACTCTGGTTTAATATTTTTGAGATGGGTGGGTGGCCCCTTCCCTCAACCAGGGGCCATGCCTAACTTGTGGATATGGTCTCTAGTCAAGCTGGTACTAACATGGAAAATGACTCCCTCTTTGATACTTTTCATAATACTCAAAGGTCTTCAGACTGAGGAGAAAAGGTAACAACAGTCCCACTCAGATATGAATTCTGAGAGCTGTAGTAAGGACCAAGAAGACAAGAGATGCTTAGTGGTTCAGTAGTAATATAAAGATCATGGGAGCAGTCAATAGAATTTGATTGGATTTACAGGCCACTTTATAAGATAGAACTCACACTAGCTTCTGTAAACCTGTCCAAAGACCTTAAGTTAGGGAAGCTGTATGACCTAAGGGAGAACTTAGCATTGAATGTATACAGGATTAAGCTGATGTCTAGATTCTTATCCTTAAATCCATAGATTAGAACAACCCTCATCACTGATTTGAGAAGATACTTTATTTTTTTTTTTTTGCAAGAGATGGATGTAGGTTAATATGGAATACTATACTGGTCAAAGTGCTGAGACTAACTGACTACAGAATTCTCATTACTAAATGGGATATCTATATCACACGATCTCAAAGACTCAAAAAAAAAAAATTGAAGTGGGAGTAGAAATATCTTAAGGACCAGAAGAGAGCTGTGAAAACCGTCCTTTGTACATGATAGGCCCAAGGCACACATAACACATAATAGCTGTGGCTGTCTGCACAAAACTTGCAGAGAAGCAAACCAGCATGGATGGACAGAGATGCCATGACACCTGGGTTTTAGCTAAGGAAGCCTCTGGAAGAGGAAGGGCCAGTTTAATTCAGAGGTGTGACTACTGGTAGGTTTCCCATGCTCTGCCGGACAGCCCTTTACACAAGTTCATAAGAGCTATTGAATCTGGCCTCAGTGAATTATAAAAAAAAACAAATAAATAATAATATGAATAAGACATGAAGTTGGGCAGGGCATGTAGGGGACAAAGGAGTAGGAGGGGAAATGATGGGGAAATATGAAAGTACTTTGCATACATATGTGGCATTCTCAAGTAATTTTTTGTTGAGAAGAAGAAAACAAAAACTGTAAAAATTATACCACCTTTATTTGGTGTTAAATATAATCATATTTTTCTCTCAAAATGCCTGATTCATATTGTTATGCCAAGTCTAATTCACTACAGTGTTGCTTTCTCTGTATGCAGTGTCCATGTGGGTAGCAATATAAACTATCTAAGCTCCTCTACCTGACAAATATATTAGCTATATACTAAAAAGACATCTTCCACAAACACACAAAACGCCCTACAGAATGGTCAGTGACACAAACACCTTTGAGCTTAGAACCTGCTTTCTGCCTGAATCTTCCACATTCAAGTGAAACAAAGCTTCAGTTATCTCCAGGAACTTGGGTGGGACTTGCTTAGAGTTATTCTATCTAAAGGCCCACAAAGTGTTTCACTGGAAAGAGAGACAGTGCTACAATGATAAATGCAAATTTAAGCTTGAGAGACAGAAAACAATTTAAAAGGTTTGAAATGGCAATTTTCATGTTTCAAAAGTCTTAGAGGTGCTGTCATATCCAGGGCCTTCCCTGATGAGTGCTGCGAGTAGGCCGTCACAAAACTGCTGAGATGGGGAGATCTAAGCTTTGCCACCCATCTATCAATGCCTGACAGAACAGAGGAAGACTTCCAACATTGCCAAGGCTCCCTCTCTGGAGTGCCATAAGGAGAGCTGATTGTGGTACACGTCTCTCCTTTGTCACTGCTCCAGTATCTACAGTTCCCTTGCAAGCAGACTATTTGATTTTTATTCTCTTCCACTTCTGAAGAGATTATTCAGGAGATCATATTAACTGATTCTCACCTTTTCTGTTATGCCTTTGTGCTGTGGAGAAAGCCATGTCTACCTTTGAATTTGTAAGGCCTACAGAGTAGTAGTCGTTGGTGGTCTTCAAAGTTTTAGTGTGCCATCTACTAACTCTTTCTGTTATCCTATACACAAAATAGAAAGAATTCACCCTGGTCATATTTAATAAACTTCTTTATGATTTTTAAAAAGGCAGTCTTTTTTCTCCATCTGCTTCACACAGATGCTTTTGATTGGCACACATATACTGATGGAGTGGCCAGTTGATGCTTCTTATACAACAGCTATGATTCTGAGAGCTATTGCTGCACCAGACAGTGTTCTAGACTATGGGACTGCTATAGTGCATCACAAAATGTTCTCGCCTAGATGAGACTTTGATCCAATTTATTTATGTAAACCTAAAAGTTAAATCATTCCTTTTCCAAAACAGTGAAGCCCACTGAAGAATGGCCAGGAAAATGTATGTGTTTTGTCACCAGTCACTATAGATTCACTATAGACACTAGCAGAAATATATTTACTTCCAAGATTTTATCTTCTTTGTCTTCTTTATAGGAGAAAAATGGTGCCAGTGAGTTTTAAAAAATCATACATTGTACTGATGGACATGAGGTCCACAAGAAGGTGTCCATACTACGGAAAAAAACACAAATGGATGATAATGTTACTGATGTTGTAAACAAGACCTTGAATATAAAAAGATAACATTACCCAAGACCAAAGACGCTGAGTAAAAACCTCATAGTCCAGAATTAGATTTCAGATGTATCTTATCTCATCCAGAAGTTATATTTCATTTCTGTTCTTCAGAAGATGTGAAATGTCTGGGAAGTGCTTGGCTTTTCCTGTTTAACATGCTGCCATCCATTTAATCAATGGCCAGAGACTTCTTTAGAAAGTGTGATTAGGTAATTTGTCACAAAAGATGACGACTGAATTTCTGTCAATTATTAAATAACTTAGTTACTGTTCGTAAAATAGTTTGAGTAATGTGGAGGGGAACCGTGCAACATAATGGAGTAGCTTCAAATTACATCTTCATCTCACAATTCTATTAAAGCATACTGTAAAGTTGTTATTGAGTAACCCAAGTAGTTTATCTGATAAACCGCAGCAACAACAAAAGATCTTTCTGCTCTGCTATGGGGTAATCACTGTTCCAATAAAATATCCGAGAGTTCTCTGGGCTTTGCCTCAGACCCAAGAACAGAGCATCAATAGTAAAAAATCCTTGTGTTGTTACTTTAGCCAAAAGAAAAATCTAGTTATTACTTGTGGCTTAATTTGGTTTCTCCTTGGATTTCTTCTTCATTCTTGAGCAGAAGGGTCCATTGTGCTTTATGTTAGCAGTATTTCTTGTTTATTCTCATAACTCCACTTAATGAAAAATAAAACTTAGCCTGGCTTCTTGGTGTCTTGTGGCTTTTTTTGCTGAGAATGAATGGATTGGAGACACAAATCCATCGCTGTGGTGGGTAAAGCCATCAATATATTTTACAGCCAGGAGGTATAACAGAAAAGAAACCGAAAAGAGGCAAAGACTCAGTCCTGGGTTTGAACCTCCTGACTTCTTGCAAGCAAACTCAGGGAAATTCTTTAACCACATGGAGACTTCACTTCCTCTGCTACAAAGCAAGTGCTTCTAAAAAAGTCATTGAGGGACTCAAATAAAAGCAGGTACACAAAACAGTGAAGCGTAGCATCCAGTTAATAATATGAGTGCTTCTAGCTTTTGGGGTCTAATATTAAACCTTCTGCTGGATTTTTAAAGGATACCATACATCTGTGCATTACATGTAATATATATATCCATTTAGATACATGTATGGGTATGCATGCAGATTTTACTTCAGACAGATCTCATACAGTTCTTGTTTACAACATCTATAATATGACCATCCATTTGTGATTCTTCCAAATTCAGTGTTCTTTTCTTCCACTATATCAATTCAATTTGCATACCATTCTGTCATAATTCCCGTGATCAAACTGTGAGGACTTCCTGCACCGAGCCAGGTTGTTCCTGGAACTAAACCACCATTTAAGTCCTTAGAGGATGGAGGAAGTCAAGTCTTCTCAAGCTCATGGGGCTGGACCCAATCTGAAATCTAGCTTGAAATGTGGGAATTCCTCCCAGTACCCTGAACTTCGGCACAGATGTTAAACACATGTCACTTACGTTATGTGGATTCTTCATGGATGCCTTGGAGGGGAATCGCCTTTAATTCTTTCCCCTTAGGAAAAGAGTCGAGAGAATTGGGCCATTATTCTTCACTGTCTACATTCAGATCACGAGGTCACATTGTCTGAGAACATTTTATTAGTCTGTACTCTCTACCTCCTCTTCTTCTTTTACTTACTCTTCCTTTGTTTCTCTAAAAGATGATGTGTCTTTAAACATGTTTGTGCTGTAACAATGTGCCAAGACCTTTGAAGCACATGGCTAAATAGCCCATTCATTTCTTAAAGGTTAATCATCCAAAGTCAGTTTCCAGGTGGTTAAATGTTAATGATGTTTAAAACATGAAAAATTATGTATAGACTGTAAAAGATGATACTTCATGGTACTGGTGCTAAACTATTGTTGGGGGCTGATAAAATTCTGATTTTCTGTGTTTACTGCTTTATAAATGTCCTGGAAGTGAAGGGAAGCTGGATTACCTTCTTAAATAACTCACCAGGTTCCATGGGCTGCTCTAACTTCACGGGGGATATTCTTTTCCCAAGAATTTTTATATCTTTGTTTTGTATCTTTTCTCCTGCAGTACTCAGCACAGAATCTTTAATCTTGAAGATCCGTGATGAAGATGCAATACAGTAACCAATGGAAAATACTTAACAAATTGTACAGCAGTAAGACTACTGCATAAATCTAAGTTACCTTTTCTTATGCAGTGGTAATCATATTATAGTTCCTATTAATTAGTCTTTCAATATATTCTACCTAATTGGATATCCTAAGCCACTTTCATGTTGCCATGTAGTTGCCATCACAATTGAAAGGTACATTCATCTCTGTAGTAACTATGTCAGCATTTATTTAAGTTGTTCTGTGTTAGATACTAAGAAGCCTTCCAAACCCATGTCTTGAACAGGTATATAAATTAACATCTCCACTTACTGCCTTCAGGATTATCAAAACCAAGAAAGATAACGCATATCTGTATGTTGATATACTGTTTTCTAAATGCAGCTACTAAAAAAAATGACTACTACTGGTAATGTAAACATTGACCATTTCCAGTGTAGTCTTCAAGTTCCCATTTTTTCATTGAAAATGACAGCTCACAATTGTTCCATTTTAGCACTCCATGTTACCCCCGCTATTGCCCAGTATTTCTCTTTTCTTACTGTTTCAATACAATGGTCTCTCATAATCTTTGTTAATTATTTTTCAGACTCTTTATATGGTGGTGGCATTAATCTCCTTTCACTAATTATTCTGCTCATGGTTTCGCTTTTAAAATCAGAGATCAGAGTTCCTTTGCTACTTAAACATTTCAGACAGGTGTGGTTTGTGGCATTTGTGTCTCTGATCATGTAGAAAGTGTCTTGTTTCTGAGGACCCTGTGATAACATTTTCACTGTTCTTTCCAATGCACTCTGTTCTACTGACTTCATTCTCTTCCATACTGCAGCCCCCTGCAATGCACCAAGAACCTCATCAGATCACACCATCGCTAAATCACTCCACTGAGGCTGATTGTTTCTCTGGGTATCTGAAATGGTTCTAAAGCTCATGTCCTGAATGTCGAGGAGAACTGTGATTCCCTTACCTTCTGTACATGCAAGGTTTTATGTCTGCCCATCATTTTCTGTTCATGGGTACCAATTCCTATAGTATATTGACTTTCTTTCATTTTTGTTTCTCAACTCCCGCAGCAGAGTTTAGCACTATAAAATATGTGACATGATTCTCTGATGGTGCAGTGGCTTCTTTCTGAAACTTGGGAGTAAGAGACACATTGTTTTTCTTTTTACAAAAGGAAGACATTGAGCTGCCAGCTGTCCTTCTAAAAAAGATGTGGTGGCATTATCCAGCCACATACTCTGCAGTTGTTCCCTGGCTATAACGGAAACAAAATACCTTACCTTAAATAAGTAAAAGAAATATAGAAAAAAAGGGCTCAGCTGCATGCTGCTTCTAGACAGTGACCACAGATACCACACTGTCCTTAACAGTGGTAAGTAATGACATGTGTTAACTCAGTAATGGATGAACTGAGATGAGATGCTACATTCAGCCACTGTCAAGGTCACTTTAAGTATTGATTTTTTATTAAATTGTAGAGGACATAAATAGAACACATTGAGATTTTATATACACACATTTATGCATGCACTTGAACACACACATGCACACACATATAAACACATGGGCATATGTTCATATAAGAACACATGAGTGTACATAATTTTCATGACACTAAAATATAGATGATTCTACTACCATGTGCCATTTCAGGAGCATTTTAGGGAAATGCTGCCCAGACATGGCAAAGTGAACACTTTTTCTAATTTTTCCTTCTATAATGACCAGATTTTCAACCTCTTTATCAGAAAAGATGACCAATGTGAAAGGGAAAATGTACTGGGGACAGATTTGATGACTGGCTGGGTTGCTGTGAATTCCAAAATCAAATGGAATCATTTATTTCCATGGCATGAGCTAATTACAGAGAAAAGAGATACATACTACATTCACATATTCAATACACAGAAAGAAAATCCTAATTAATACTACCTGCCTTATTGGCGTATAAGCACTTCACACATATTCTCTCTCTCTCTCTCTCTCTCTCTCTCTCCCTTCCTCCTTCCCTCCTTCCTGCCCTCCCCTTCTCCTCCTCTTCCTTCCCTCCCCTCCATTCTTCTATATCTTTCTGGAAACCTATTATTTTCACAGAGTTTGTAGTAGAGAGGTGGTGGAGAAACGATAACATATGTGTGGTTTGTACTTCCTTACAAAATTTTGTATGTCTCTGTATGTGTTATTTTCATTTTTATTTTGTTTGTTTTGGTAGGAGTGGTTATTTTGATTTATTTGAAACGTTGTGTTTACATAATGATTGGGGCGGTGACCACAGAAACATCTCCAAGAATGAATTCTTAAGACATGGAATGAATCAGGTGCATTCCTATTTTACCCCAGCTTTAGCAAACTGAGGTGGTGAGGTAGAAATGCTTCAGCAAGAACCAGAAATAAATCTCTTGGGATTCCTACAAGACCTAAGCTGTCAAGATTTGCAAATAATGTTAGCACAATTCAGATAATGAGAGAAATCAAGAGACAGAGAGACAATGACAGAACAGGCAGAACTCTAAGACAGAAATCTGAGTTCTCCTCCATTATTTGTTTGATCTTTCAGATAAACCAATTAATTACCACAGCCTCTAATTTCTATTTCCTAAAGATAAATCTTTCCAAAGAGTCTGACTCTAAATGATTTGTCTTCTAGCATTTAGCTTTCACAAATATCCTGATCATCTTTAAGTTGGTTTTCTTGATTTAACTCAACTTCTGACCTTGCATACTTTTCCCTCTGGACACCCAGATGAGGGGCTTAAACTACAAATGGAAATAATTCTCTTTCTATGTTCCTTATTTTACTAAGAAACACCTATGTTTCATCTTCTAGGGAGAGCAACTCCAGCTCCATGCTGGGATGAGAGAGAGAAGTTGCTTAGCAGAAAGAGTGAGGGAGCAATCTGAAAATCAATTTGCTTCCAGGGTACACATTCTACAGTGGTCCAGATTCTGAAAAGCACCATCTTTCCCTTTCCTTTCAAATGTATCTAGGGTTGTCTAATTTGGAGTCAGTTCTGTGGTTTAAATTAGGTTTCCTCGTCACCTTTGTCCACTATTAGCTAGTGTTCGTTCTTCTCATTTTCTAGAGTCACAGACATTCACATTTCTCGTTCCAAAATTGCGTCACAGATATTCCTTATTTCATTCTGTTCTCTTTACCTATATCCCTTGGAAAAAACTTTATGTAGTCATGTTAATACAATATAAAAGTGACAGAAAATGCATTTGTCTTTAATCTATCATTTTCACCTGAAATTCATCTTTAGATATTTAATACCAATTCACTTAAATATATTCACAGACTACATAAGAATATATACTCATACTTGTGTAAGAAAAGAAAAGGGATATTTTGAGAGATAAAATATATTGGGTTATTTTGTGGCACAAATGTGAAATGTCTAAAACTCATATGGAATTTTAATATGAAACTGCTTATTAATACTTACTAATAAATACTTATTGTGTTTCATGGTCTTGAACCAGTAGAGTACACTAATAAATATAAAGTGTATTAAAGATTCACTGGTAGTATGTTATCTAAAGCCAAAGCGTGTCTGTTGACGTTGCAGCTATTGTGTATTATGAAATGTACAATATCCTAAAATAAAATGTGAGGCTAGTCTTCATAAGTTTCTTCTTTATTTGTGGTGAGAATCTCTATTGGGTAGAAGCACCATGATTCACTGACTAATTCCCAGAGTATCTCTCTAACATGAACAAGACTCACAAAGCCCATTGTGCTGCCGCGGAAGATCTGCTCATCTTATGCTGTCAGCTCTGGAGCACCTGGCATTATCCTTTGAAGGCCATGCTTCTTTAGTAACATTGTTCTGCTTATTTTTTATTAGTGGTTTATAAATATTTTATTTCCAATGTTTATTATAAAACTGTGCTGTCTATGCATGTGTTTCTATTACTTACTAAAAAGAGACAAAGAGCAACTCTGAAAATCTTATGTTTTGGTTACGGAATGTTACTGAAAAGCTCATGAGTTGGAAGATAGTGTGAAAGGTGATTAGCTATGGGAAAAATTATACTCTGTAGTGTTTCAAATAAAATCCCTACCATGGGCTCATTTATCAAGTTTTGGTTCCAATTTGGTGGAACTATTTGGGAAGAAGTTGGACCCTTTCAGGAAAAGTTATGTTACAGGGGCATGGGTTTTGAAGTTTCAAAAATCCAAGCCATTCTAGTTGGCTCTCAGCTCCTTGTTTTGGTTGTGGGCTCTCATCTACTGTTCTAGTGTCATGCCTGCCTGCCTGCCTGCTGTCATGATTCCTACCATGATGGTCACAGCTCACCCTTTGAAATCAAAGGCCATTAATAAACTCTTCTATAAGTTACCTTGGCCATGACTTCTTAGCAGAGCAATAAAAAGACAAGTAAGACAGATCCCAAGGAACTTAACCAGTGAATTCATCTTTTGATGGATTGGAATACAATATTTTGTGGGGAGTGACAAATGGTAAGAATTTGGACCTGGTTGGGGAAGACCAATGGGCACACAGACTGGAAAGATAAATCTCACCACAGCCCCTTCTTCTGTCTCTGTTTCCTGTCTAGCATGATATAAGCTGATTTTTATTGTACTACGTTCCCCATGACATGATGTTCAGTCTTACCACAGCCCCAAAACAATGGAGCTACACAACCATCACCTGAAACCTTGAGTCAAAATGGCTTTTTAAGGTGTTCATCTCAGGTATTTGTTATCAAGACAAAAAGTCTAATGAACAAGGAACTACAGTGGAAAAATGAGAACTGACTTTTTATTTCTCTCAAAGCTACTGGGTATGGGTTATCCGAGTTCAAAAGAAATGTTTCTATGAACAGGGAGATACTACCTGAAGATACTCCCCCTGATAAAGAGAGGATACTCAGTTTTGGGAACAAGAGACTCAAAGGCAAGAATGCTTGTATTTAGAAAGTATAAAAAAGAGAAAGAAACTATTCTTGCCTACATTTGTCACAAATATCATTCTTCATCTTTTGGGGCTTTCAAAAATTGTCTAATGATCGCTCAATAGTAAATCCTTACTATAACACCTTTACCTTTGTTGATCAGAATTTTGGATTACTAGTTTTTTGAAAATGATTCTATTAGGTGGACTTGTGCAGTGGTATAATCAAGCTGCAGCAGCTAGCACCCCTTCTCAGGGACAGTTATGCAAGCACATCCAAAAGTTGTAATTGTAAGCAATCAATATAGAACTATTTGATTAAGACAACAGAGCACTAAGGTTGTATTCTCAAATGCCTCTCAGACAGCTTTGGCTGTCTAATGCTATAAAGGCAATCAGCATATCTACTCTTTATCCTGAGTTAAGAGTAGTCATTTAGCTGACATCATATATGGCTCTATTCCTGGCATAGAGACATTTTAATATATATGAACTTATAAAATGCTATGATGTTTGTTTTATCTTCTTATACTTAGATACTAGGAGTCAATTGTTTTACTATAGCCTCTAAGAGTCCAGGACATGGTTCTTTCCTTCTGGAGATTCTAGGATTTTGAGAGGCAGCTCTGGTTCCTAGAAGACTGAATAAAATTGTCAACTTCTCTTCAAGAGCAGCACATGTGCTCTCTAGATGGCCATATACTTATAAGCAGGTATGGTCTTACCTAGCCTGCATTCACAGTAGCCACGTAAGAGACATTCTAGAAGACCAAGAACATTTATTAAATGTCTGAAAGGGGATGTACTTAAATGATATTATGGAGGGCCCATCCCTTTCCCCTGTGATAGTGACTAAGACATTTCAGAGTGTTCTGTGAATTAAGAAAAATGTCCAGATGAAGAAGCTGAAAATGGATAAGAAGAACAGCTGCCTCATGGGCTTGGACTATGGATAAGCTGGTAGCATGCACAGTTCGGAGATGGTGTAACTGAGGCAGCATAAGGAATAGCAAGATTGAAATTATAGCTACAAATCCTGGCAATTGAGATCATACCAAAGTAAAAAAGATAAAGCTGGGAAGGTGGCAAGGAAATGTTAGAATAACATACCCAGAGCTCAAATCCTGAAAGACTGGCGATAAGGTGAAACATGCTAGAATACTTTTCTAGGTAACTATAAATATATTTCTTATTGAAAATAATGACTAAGAGGGGACTGTCATTGCTTTTGTGCATTTGAGAGCACATTGTAGTAGAAGTGCAAAGCAGGAAAAAAAGGTTAACGTGGAGGGAGGGTAGGAGGGTAGGAGGGAGACAGGGAGGGAGGGCAGGAAGGAGGGAGGCAGAGAGAGAGAAAGAGAGAAAGAAAGAGAGAGAGAGAGAGGAGAGGAGAGGAGAGGAGAGGAGAGGAGAGGAGAGGAGAGGAGAGGAGAGGAGAGGAGAGGAGAGAGAGAGACAGAGAGAGAGAGAGAGAGAGAGAGAGAGAGAGAGAGAGAGAGAGAGAGAGGCTAATCATGCAACTGCTACATGACTACACCTAGGCCATGTGCTGAAAATCAACCCAATGCATACAGACAGATTGCTGGCTTGCATAAAGATGCAATTACAGATTGCAATAAGAGCAACAAATTAGTCTCCATTTAGGGGGTTTTGGGAGAACTTCAGTAAGAAGTGGATATGTTGGGGCTGGGGAAATGGATCAATGACTTAAATGTTTGCCTCACAAGAATGAGAACTAGAGTTTGGGTCCCCAGTTTCCACATAAAATCTTGGCACGCATCCATGGTAGCAGCTTGCAATCTTATTTGCTTAGAAGACAGAAACACGGGATGGCCAGGGCAAGTGGGAAAACTAGATGCTCTGCAAGTAGTAAAGTCCAGGTGCAGCAAGATACCCCAACTCCAGAAATGCAGTAGAGAATAATCAAATGTGACACTGATATCAATTCATATCAATTCATGCATAAAAATAGCAATCAATACTTGCTGATCTTTGTTTAATTCTTAACCAAAATAAAAGGGGGGAGGGGATACATGCTTGAAAAGATTTCTGGATTTTATACATTTCTCGAGAAGTATTTGGATCAAAGCTTGGAGGACAGTATAGAGCAGTCATAGCCCCTGAGTACATACGTCTCAGTGCTATTCACTGTCACTGGTTTCATGCCTCCTGAGGCCACAATCTTGCTCCTCTTTTCTACCTATGTCCACCCAGTTATAAGCATTCTTAGTCTCCTAGAATGCTCTACAGAACCTAGTCAAAGAATGGAGATGAAGTTCACAAGGACAAACATGATGCTTCTGCTTCCCTACCATTCACTGTAGTGGACATCTTGGGATATGTTTTGTTTATTATACTGGAATAAAAATAAAAGTAAGTTTCTGGGTTATGTTGATCACTTTTTAAAGCAATCTGGGTCAGATTTCATCACAAAAACTATAACGGGCGACAAAACCAGTAAATGAGTCTCAATATCTGGGTTCCTACATATCTAAGTAGTTCACACAAATGAATAAACACATTGTTCATACATGGAGGAGGAATGGAACCTCCCTGAATAAGAGACAGGAAGGAGGTAATTCACAAAAAAAAAAAAAAAAAGCAATCAAAATGACTAACACACACTTGTGTCCGGGTCTGGTTCACTCTCAACCTCTGTAAGAAAAATGGGAAAAAAAAATACGTCTACAAAAAACAAGGCAATTTTCACCCATCCAATGGAAACACACTAAAAATTAAAAGATGTGAGAGGAAAAACATTATATTTGAAGGCGTTTGGCTTGACTGTCTTTTCTGCGTTGCTCTAGGGAGTACCAATTAGTACAACAATTAAGCAATGCGCATTAGAAGCCTTTTAACGTCTCCAACTTGATCCATTAACACTGCTTTCAGATGCAAATAGAATAGAATATGTCCTGGGTAACACAAGAAATCCATGCAAAAATTTTTTCATTGAAATTATATTGTGATATCCATACACTTGTTACATGAATGGCTCAAGAGTTCAAGACACATATATGAAGAATATTTTTAAAAGTTTTGTTACTCTTGAATCTCAAATTTTAAAATTCATAAGAGTTTCATTAATAGATGCAGAAAATTTACAAAGAATCAGAATTCCTGAGATGATAAAATGAGAAACAATGGAGGACGAGGGTCTAGGGATTTTTAACAGGAGAAGGGAAGCAATAGGAGAAAGCCTGAAGCCTTTCCTCTACCTGAGCTTCATTGGACCCAGGGAGCAAGCTTACTCTTCTGTGTACTAATCTGAGAGTGTCTGGTACTGTTAATGACCCAGAAAATGTCACGGGCACACAACTTAGTCCTTTTTCTTCACTATTTTGGAGCCAATCAACAGGTAAGTTATAACATACCTTGATGCTGCTTTCCATAGTACCTTTAATAACCATCTCCGTCCCTATAACTATCCATGTGTCTCTGTATGATTCATTATAAAACTAGCTGATAAACCTGGAATGGAGCCATGAATGATTATCAGTGCTTTTAAATTTTGCTTTGTTTTTATGATTGTATAAAGGCAAACTACAATGCTCTAGTTAAAAAAAAAAAGGAAACCTCATTTAAGACAAAAATCTCTTAAGATGGCAAAAGACTGAGGAGCTCAAATGATTAAGGCTTCAGTGTGCCCTAAAATTCAGGGGCATCATGATTGTTCCATCCCAGGTGCCTCTAGACTTGATAATCATTTGTGATATGAACACCAAGTTCATCCTTGAAGTCCCTCCTGGCCCAGAAGCAGAGAAGCAAAGTCATGTTGGAGGAGACCACAATCCTATCAGATGATAACAGGTCATTGCCAAAGCAGATTGTATAAAGAATTATAGCTGATAAAAGTTGTACAATCACCAAAGTAAATTTTAAGTGGCTAAAGAGGGAAGAAATTCTCTGCGCG
The DNA here is from genome assembly GCF_004785775.1 of Grammomys surdaster. Lineage (NCBI taxonomy): Eukaryota > Metazoa > Chordata > Mammalia > Rodentia > Muridae > Grammomys > Grammomys surdaster. Next base: position 1,067,976 of record NW_021604646.1, on the reverse strand, counting down.
TAGCCTACCAACTCTTCTCAAGAGCTGTTATCGCCATGTGAATAGGAGCCTTTGCTGTTTGCTTCTCCTTTATAGTATACAGCTTCTGGCATATATTGAATGATCAAGAAATAAAGACCACATGTTGAATCAATGAATAAACTCAAGGGCTGAAGCCAGAAACCTCAGAGGGTCTTGAGTGTTCGCTAGCCCCAGTCCCATAGCCAACCCATCATTTCTTCTTTTGAAAACATTATCTACAATTTTCCCCATCTAGCTCCTTTTACTCCCAACCCCTCTCTCTAGTCCTCCCTCTCTTTTGCCTGGAAAAATTCAACAGCCTCCTGTCAGCTCTCCCTTGTCTCATCCCATTGGAATGCATTCTCCACCAATCAGCAAGATTGATGATCTTAGAGCCCAATCAGACCAGTTCATTCTGCTGCTTAACTCCAAAGTTTTCCAACTGTTTCAACTCCTTATTGTGGTCCTCAATCACCTGCTTTAGCTGCCACTTTCTATTTCCTCCACATTTTCTACTCATGCCATAGCCCTTCCTCCCATTAGTCATGAAGTGGTCACATTTCTCTGCTTCCTGTTGGCTCCGTTTCTTTGTTATTCAAGACCCTTCCCACCTCCAGGACCATTTCAATGCTGGTCTTTCTGCCCAGAATTCATTTACTTTCTTCTTGAGTTTCAGCCTAAAACAAAAAATATCTTCAAGGAGAACTTCTGTCAACAAATTGAAAATGCCCTTGATATTGTCAAAATGGCTCTGTTCTCTTTGCTTTGTATAGGACATCTAATAACTTTGAAGTAGATAAAGGCATATCTGTAAAATTGTTACTGCATTCATTTTTGTGTTTTTGGAGTCTAGTGTTGCACACTCATTTGCTAAATGAATAAATGAATCCATAGGTCCAGAGGATAAGTCAAGAGTAGAGTGGCCCAGCATCAAGTTAGAAGAATACACCAAAAGAAAGCAATTATAAAATTAATATCCAATGGCACAAGCCCATCCTGAGAAGAGTATCAGAAAAGCCTAGTGAAGGAAGAAGTTGGTAGAGAGGGCATTATGAGGCCCTTGGGAACTGGTAGAAATTAGTGTCCACAGACTTTTCATAAGCTTTATGTAATACTTTATTTTGAAGCTTTTGTAAAGACAATATAAAGAGCATAAGGGCAGATAGACATGATCCAGTCAGATTGCATGCACATATGCAAACATCACAATAAATACTGCTAATCCTCACAATAAAAAGTTCCTTAAGGCTTACTATCTATGTTGTTTTTGGTAATTCCCACCAATTTTGTGTGCCTGTGGGCACAGCATCCTGGGTTTTAAGACACTCGTGGGATATGGATGATGAGAGTGACATGCTTCAGTACACAGTGTGAAGAGCAGCTGACACTTCATCTTGATTGGATCTAAACAGAGCCTATCTACATGTAGGGGCAGGACCACCCCTTCAGCGAGCACAGATGGCAGAGGACACTCTCCAGGACTGTGAGCTGAACATGTGGGAAAAGCAATTATAAAAGGATTTAAGTCGGTGGCAGAAATAGAGAGGTTAAGTCTCTGTCCCTTCTGTGGCGTATTAAGTGGTAAAATGAAAAAGCTTTGGAACAGCAAGCCAAACTCATCTGGCAAATTGTTTTTGGAAAGAAATGGGCTTGTGCATTTGGACACTTGTCAGCTGTGTAAACATCCCATTATCTAGCTAGTTACCTCCAAGGTTCTGTAAACCCTAGGCAGGCTCATCATACCTACTCGAAGACCCAGCCTAGTCAGGAAAGAGATGTTCTTCTGTGTGGCCTTGCCTTTTGATACCTCCACATTGGAGCATCACAACTAAGTGGTTTATTTCTTAGTCTCAGAACTCTTTTGATAACTCCAGCCAGAAGAGCAAAGAGTCCTGAAAGAATAAAGTGTTGGTTAACACCCCTAAATGAAATGGCAGGATTCAACAAGATGGTCTGCTGGCTGACTAATCATTTTGTTTTCTTTTTAGGTCCCTCAATTATATTAATTTGGAAATTGTATCTATTAATTGCCCAATTAGACATCTGGTAATCACTCTCTACAGAAATATCCCAAATCATCATGGCAAGGGCTGGGATCACTATTTTATTGTATCGCAAATAAAAAATCTAATTTGGTTTTAATAAAAACTAATTCCAGCTAATTTAATACCAACTGATCATTAACTGGGTGCATTTTGTGGTTTATCAAGTATATAAGAAGGGTGTGTAATTAACTAGAAATGGTGGCCACAAGGTTGTAATTAAATCCTTGGTAACTTTTAACTTTCAGCAAATGTTTTACCACTTAATTAACATCTCAGAAGATGATTTATAATATGATTTATTAAATGTCTATTGCACAGAGAGCTAGTGATAGAGCCTCCTATTTACAAAGTGCCTCTTCTTTCAAGCTGAATAAACATCGTGTTGCAGAGAAAATGCTATATACATAAACCCTTTTAGTAAAAACTAATAATCAAATATGAGCCTAATGATTAGATATTTTTAACATTTTAGTTGTATTCACATTTCTTTTGATTTCCATCCAATTGAGACTTAGTCTGGCAGAGAAAAAGTTTTCTTGATTAGTTGAGATTTACTTCCTTTCCTGAACTCCAGATGATCCCTCCATCAGGGTATAGAGGCAAGTAGCTAAGTACCATGTGTATCTCCTGTTTGCTGATTTTTGAAGCCCTTGGAAACCACTGGCAACTAGTAAATAATTAGGCGCTACAGCTATCAGACCAGCTATATGCTACAGAGTTTACAGAATCTTGAATATCTAAACCATATTACTTAGTATTCAAATCTTCTTCTTCTTAAATGGCTCCAGTGAATAAGGCATCTAATTGACTGAGAGATGGGATTAAATTCTTAAAAGATACCTCATGAGGTAAAGCAGGGAGCAATTTCCCAATAAAGGCAGACCACAATTTGTATTTTTGTTTGCATTTAGCACAGTTATGATTTCTCACTGATCTGTTGCCTGTCTTCCCGTTCAGATCAAAAGCCCTGGTAAGGCAAGAGGGCGTCTGTTTTTGCTAGTCATTGCATCTCTAGCACATGGTAGAAAGCTGAACACGATGTGGACATTCAGTGAATGTTTCCTTAGCTCGTAAATGGATGGATGAACATTGTCCACTATGGTTAGTTATTAAGAGATACAACATATTTGGGTTTCCAAATCTATATATATTTTTTAAATAGAAACCATCAGTGTATGTACTCAGCATGCATTCAACTCCTACCAAACTTCCACCTAAGGATAAAAGAAAAACAGAACAACTCTTACCAAAGTTTGTTGTTTAAGAAGGGAACCCACGATGCTTGGAACAAGATGCAGTCATTTGTTCTGTTTCTTACCCACTCAAGCCTTCTTTGGCTCTCCTTCAACCCTCATCGAGACTCTGCTGACTACAGATAGCACCTCTCAGTATTTCTAGGTAGCTCATCACATGGATATCAGGGCTCATTGGGGTAACATTTTGTCACCAATACCTCAGTACTTTTACAAGGCAAGCTTAGTCCTGCAAGGTCATCTCATCTAAAACCACCAAGGTCCTGCTGAATATATCCCTTCCATTCCAACTACCAGTGGAGATGTGAGCTCAGCACCATTTGAACAAGATGCTTCTTGCTTTCCCTGAGGTTTGCTCCAGGAATGCTCTAATGTTTAGGCTTATTGATTAAAAAGAAGAAAACAACTTGACAACAAATATCCAAAAGACTGCTTTTTAAAAAAAAATCAAAAGTGAGATAAAAACAAGAAAAGGAAAATATTTACCCAACTGTAACATTTAGCATTGTCCACGAAGGAAGGTATTTCTAAGGACTTGAGTTTCAAAATGTCTCATACCAGCCAGGGACTCCTTTACTGATGGTCTTCTTAAACAGCGGTGGCAGCTTCAGGCTATAAGCAACACCAAAGGGCAGGGATGCTGGCTTATTGTTTTATATCACCAGGTTAGGCCTTGGCTGACATGTTGAAAGTAGAAAAGACACTTAAGTGAGACTGTCGTTAAGCTTAGGTTCCCTGTGTGCTATTAGTTCTGGCAACCTCTAAACTCTGACAGCCAGATTCATTACACAGATGTTGAGGTCTGTCCCGGTGTTACCACAAATTCAAAGGTGCTCTCCACACTGCAGGCTGTTAAAGATTGGAGGATCAAGTTTGCTAATTGATTCAATTTTGCTCTTCTGGATACAAAACCTAGGATGAGGTTTTGAAACCAGTATAAGAAAGCATATAGTAACCTTCAACTTATCCCCCATTAATTACCGTGAAAAAAAGCTGGGGCCCGTGTACACACATATCCTCTCTTCCTTGCTCCAGACTTTTCTCACAGCTCTCCACCTATTTAGCCATACAGTGACATCACTCTCCTTCCCTACAACATTTATTTTATATATCATGCTAGGCCATGGGGGGTTGGGAGATTTATATAGAGTGCATGGGAGCCTCAAATGTTTCTCTGTCTTCCTTTCCTTATGTATTTATGATGTTTCTCTAATTATTACTAACTTTGGGATATCCTTTTCGACTGCTATCATTCCACTTTGGGATATCCTTCTACTACCACAGTTATATACATTTCAGCATTAAATTTTCAATCCAAATGGATCATCGCTTGAGAAATGCACCTCTAGCAGCTGCAACACTATTAATGAATGGCCTCTATATATTTGCTTGACATATTATTGTATATATTCATGAGTTCTTATCATGTCTTGTGTTAGTCATTAGTCATTCAAAATAATAATAGCAACAGTAATAACGACAATCAAAAGATTTTTACTTAACAAGGGTAGGACAAGGTGTCATGCAAACATTTCACATTTATTAAACAGTTCTTGTAACAAAACTGTGAGGAAGCTGCCACTAGTATTCTTAACTCACAAAAGAAATGAGGACACAGAGTGGTCACTCATGTCTCTCTCAGCTTGGCAGTACCCCTTAGGAGATAAGAAAAGATGCCTTGCAACGTGAAAATTAATAAGGACCTTCTGCAGAGACACCGATGATGAAGCTACATAAGAAATGTTTTGTCTTGTCTCTTATTCCCAAAGGACTACACCCAATTTTGAAAACCTCAAAATCAACATAATGTTAAAGTGGCTCCTGATTGGTCACCTGCATTTGTCATTCAGACAAAATCCACTATGGCTTGTGATGAAGAAAATAGACTTTCTGGGTGACCTATATCTATACCTAGATATCTACATCTGTATGCATCTCTATCTATTTCTAGACACATACACACATACACACATATCCTACTATGTGAGGATGAGGATGATTTTTGCTTTTTTTCACACATATAGAAGCGCTGAGGCTTTCAGATTGGAAGAGTCTTTTTCAAGGTCACCTAGTTACATGCCAGTGGACTTGGTACTGAGGTATGGCAGGTGTTCACCAGAACCTTGATGCATCAGCATGGGCTATACTACAAACAGAATGGCACAGCCACATACGGCAGGGAAAAGGCCGAGACAGAGAAAGTAGGACAGTCATTTCCTCAAAACCACAAATGTTTAGGCTACCTTGCTCTACTTTTCTTTAAAATCCATTTTTCCCCAGTAATTCCTATTTAGCGTGTTTTGAATTTGCTTAAATCCTTGAGAAAAGGGTGAAATCTATAAGGGGAAAGTGTATGTATAACTTATGACATGATCTTTATTAATTATATACAGAGCTTTGAGGCTCAAAACAATATTCTTAATTGCATAGCCATAGCTGTATGGCGAAACATGCTGTTTTTCATCACTATGGATGCTTTCTCTTCAGGGTTATACACAGATCAATTCACACCCTGTTTTTGGCATGCAAAGTATCCCTAGCAATGCCATTATTTCTTGTGCTAAATATCTTACCCAGAGTTTAGCAAAGTGGTGAGTGCAGATGGTATGTAAAACTGTTCCGCAATCACTTGCAATTGTTTATTAGTTTCTACCACAACCTTGAAATCCATGTCTCAAAGATTACAAATGACCCTTTGCTCATGAAAACTAATGGCCTCTTCTCAGCCATCATCTTTCTGGGACTTGCTGAACCATTGGCTATCACTCACTCACCATCACTCTCTCCAGTGAAGTTCTGCATTGCCCAAGATGTCATATCTTTAGATCCTGGGAACTTTTTAATTTCATCATTTAGTTACCATTTATAATGCCTCTTACAGAGGTCACCACATTCTGTGACCTTGAAGATGAATTTTTCAATTGATATTACAAAAAAGATGGCGCCAAGCCTGAGTTGGCACTATAATGAGAAACAACAAATTTTGCCATTCTCCTACAGACTCTGGTTGCGCATTTGAGAATCCCTGTTTTAAGATCATCAGCTGCAGAGCCCATGCCCAAAGCTCACTTTGAAATAGCTCTACATAGCAAAGGGATACACACTCAGCTTTTCCAAGTGGATACACAGCTTCATTTCCGATCACAGAGTCTTTCTTGTCGTGTACTTGAGATCGAACTGGCTTTCACTTGTTGAACATTGCAAACCATATTTCAGCATGCACCAGTATTGGAGACTGGGAAATATGACAGACAATACGTGAGAAATGGAAAGAAAATGTGAGCCCTCTTAACTTAAATAAAAGATGCTATTTTTTAAAGCATCTGTTGACCAAGTATTGTTCCGGTTAGAAGGGATCTTCCATCAAATCACCTTTCCCTCCCTAACCCCCCACCTCTCATAATTGCACAAGAGAGTCTTAAATTAAAATGACCTGTTATATGCATACATCTATCACGTTTTCCAGGACTAAGAGTTGGTCTGAATTTTTCTATAGAAGGAGGCTACAGTATAGGTGAGACAAGGGACCAGGATAGGGAAGGTTAATCAAAACACAGGGGATATGAAAGGCCACATGGAAGCCAACTATCCGGTAACACAGATTAAAAACATGAAAGTGGTTAAATGTAGACAGTCATCAAAGCTAGATAATGCCTGAGGCAGAAGCAATGAATTACTCAAAAATCCTACCAGTGCCAAGAGTTGGAGAGAGGCCCCGAAGATAATATAAGTTCTCTCATTCCTCTTGGCTGCCCATCAGAACTAGTTAATAAGACTTTATTTTTGAAGCTACTACTAACCTTAGATGCAAGGCATACAAGAATCAAACTGGGCTTGAGCTGGAAGCTTCCTCCTTGTTGGTTAGCTTTCATGGGACTGTATAGTACTACGCAGACTGGCTGGAAATAATGCCATTCTGTTACTGACTTTTCACTTGCTGTTCTAAAACACCATGACCAAATGCATTTTACAGAAGGAAGCATTTATTTTTGGCTTATGGTTTCAGAGAGATGAGTCCATCTTGATGGGGAGGTACACAGCAGGCACATAAGCCTGAACAGGAAACTAAGAGCTCACATTCTCAACTTTAAGTACAAAGAAGAGAGATAGTAGAGAGAGATGGGGCAGGGGGGAGAGGGGGAGAGAGGGGAGAGAGGAGGGAGGGGGGGAGAGAAGGGGAGAGAGGGAGGAAGAGAGGGAGGAGGAGAGAGAGAGACAGAGACAGAGACAGAGACAGAGACAGAGACAGAGGAATTTGGAAGAGGTATGAGGTTTCAAATTCTCAAAGCCTAACCCTAGTGACATAGTTTCTGAATCAAAGCTTTCTCCATCACACTACCAACTGGAGACCAAGTGTCCAAATGCTTGAGCCTCTAGGGGACTAAGGGGCATTTCTCATTTAGACTACCACAAGCATGAACAATCTTAACAACAAGTCTATGTACTTTAATATCAAGTAGCCAGTTGAGATTTATTCATTGGTGCGATCATGACAGGTTATTATAATGTAAACAACTGCTCCTTGATTAGACTTAAGGCCCACTTCATCAGTGGTTGTCCATGCCTAGTACTGCTAAGCCAGTCAAAAACCATGACAAAGACAGTCTTGGAACCAAGGGGAAAAACTACTACTGCTGTTTAGCTAAATTGACATGCCACCAAGCAGCTTTCTGAATATTCTATATTTATATCTACAGACAAGGACTTGCCTCAATCTTAAAGAGAAATCTATTTGCAGGGAATGAAGGTGAATTCAGAGAAGCATAATTAAACAATATGTTAAGAATGAGGTATAGCCTAAGGCTCAGCCCAAATAAGACTTTATTGTTGAAGACACAACTACTTTTAGGTATATACATTTAGTATAGGACACTACTTTTAAGATCGTAGGACATTTGAGAAGGAATGGAAAGAACGAAAGAGCTAGAAGATGATAAAGAGAAGAGTGCAAATTTCCATTTTCTGAGCTTAACATGGCCATGGCAATTATGAAGTCAGAGAAGTTTATCTACTTGCACTGGGTTTATACAAGTCAGCCTACCCAAAGATTAGCTATGGTTGTGAAAGGGACTCACAGGGTTTAATCAGTACTTACTGTTGAACCATTGACAGATAACAAATTCTTTAGAAAGGAAGAGGCACAGTGTCCAGTGTGTACCCATTGGTGAGTCTATCAGTTTCTAATGGATAGTTTCAAATCCGTGGTCACACAGATGGCCTTAGTTAAATTCTGAGGGACTATCCAAGGCAAAACAAAAAGTATAAAAATGTGAATGAGGTCTTCAAAGATACAAGACTAGCCTTGATAGAAAGAAAGGACATTGGAAAGAGTCTAGGAGAATATATGTAGCTTCCAGTAACCAGAATACGTGACACAAATATGGAATGGGAATATTAGCAAAAATTTTATTTGTTCGTTAAAAAAACCTAAAGCAGGGTACACACATACATACACACACACACACACACACACACACACACACACACACACACTATTCAGAATTCTTTGCCACAACCAAGACAACTACTCTGGCTTTTATTGAACTAATACAAAAATGAAAAAAAAAAAAAGCTACTGGAAATATTTGTTCCTTGAGTTACTGATAAATAGTTCCTCAGCTGATCTATTGGGTAGATCCTATTTAGGAGTCTCATATTGATGAGAGATGGGGTTCAGGTATAAATTTGACCTGGAAACATAATACACAGAGTATAGTAAAGGTGGTGGGTCAGGATACATGCAGGGATCAATTTTATAGGACAGATATGCTCAAAAATTTGAATATTGGTAAATTATCCTGTCAAAAAGAGCATCGTCTATAAGACCACAGACTCTAATACAGGATATTCCATGGCAGGGCCAGGGAGTGGTAAGGGAAAAAACAGCACAAAGAAAAGACTACTCCAGGCTTTAGAAAGGAATAAATAAAATTCGTTTTTCCTCTTGGAAAGATGTACTTGAATGTGGACTGGAAGACTGAAGCTTCAACCATAATGGCTGCTAAATGAGTGGGGTATAGGTGGGTTGGTCTGTGAAGAGTGGTGTGGATAGCCTGTAGTGAAATATCTTCATAATTCTCAAAACTAATATTGAATGCGAGACTGGAAGGACACTGAATAGATCTTACAAATATTTCTCCCTGTAGAGAAGAATAAATGTTATGCTAATATGTTTTTTCTTTTTTTGTATGTTCATAAAGAAGGCATTATTGTAAGATTTTCTAAAATAACTTAATAAACTAAAGTCTCCAAATACACCCCTTATATTCCTTGTAGATTTTTATACTGTACATATGGACATGATGTCATATGTTCCTTGTCAGCTGAACTAGTCCATATGGCAAAATTTAACTTCTATTAATAACCAAGTAAAAAAAAATTAAAGAATTATCCCTGGTTACAGTTTTCTTGCATGAATCACCACTTCCAACAACAGAGTGATACTGATAACACAAACAACATGATGTGTATTGACTGAAATAGGGAAAGCTGATAAAGACTCAGCAATAATACACCCCAAAATTTAAGTTCAGAAGCTCTTTATTCTGACCCATAAACTTGAGCAACAATCCCTGTAAGTGACAATTTCTTATCTAGGAAGGGAAGCTGTGTATGCATTATCAATAAGGTTATATGATATCCACTGAGCTGTACAATAAAGCAAGAGTCAAAGAAAATAAAATGTATTACATGTTTTCTAACACATAAGAATTTAATTATTAATGATCTATTTTCATAACTCACAAACAGTTGAAGTTTGAAAAAAAGGAAAATAACTCTACAACCAGATTCAGAAAGCATGTCCGAGCTTTCCTCCCTCTCAGAATAACATCATTCCCCAGAATCATTTGAACTTTAATTCCACCATCAATACAAAAGATGGCCTTGTCAGCTTCATAGAGTCACACTTGAGGAGAATGGCCTTACTCTGGCTTCAAAGAGATCCCTCCCTAAACCATAAGTGGGATACTTCATCAAAGCTCAGGGAGCAAAGATTGTTTATTCTAAAAGATAATAGTCAAGAAATTTTCAAAGAGTAAGCATAAGCCCATATGCACAGAAAATAGATATGAATCAGGTGTCTTGTGAAAAGCAGTATGTGAAGAATTTTATAAATAAAATATTGTCGAATCAAGGTCTCTTTGGTGGATCATTTAAAAGTGAGAAAATGGGGTTTAGTGGCCAGTGAGGCAATAACCCAGAGTCACACACCTACCAAGATTCAGAGTGAAATTCAAATTCATAAACATATGCTTCTAGTACCCACATGCTCAGGCTCGATCTTATCATGTGTAGGATAAAAAAAAAGTATTAATGGAGAAATGGGTAAAGTAAATAAATTAATAAGGACACACACATGCAGAAAAGGAACAGGATGAATAAGACAAGAGGGGGGTGTGGCAAATACGTCTTTAAAAACACAATAAAATCTCTTCCTAAAATGCAAAAGACAAATCAACTTGACTTTTCTTTAGTAATTCTTTATCTCTTAATAAGCTGTTTTTTTTTAAAATGGCCTAGAATGTTAAGACCTTGAATAAAATAGTCAGAAAAAGCTAAACCTCTCTGCAGAGGCAGTGTATTTACGCACAGAGAACAGAATTTGTTTTCATGTTCTTCAGAACTTTATTCTCGGAAGAACAGTCTTATTTCTACAGCCTATTATTCATGCCAGCTTGGCTGGGCCTTGTTTTTCTCTTCATAGTCCCAGAGGTAAAATGTTGCTTTCAGTGTGCATCTATGAATAGACCCATAGACAGCACTGACCTTGGTGGATGAAGCCCCTGCCACTGAAGGATTGATTTCCATACCGGAATTACCCTCAGGATTTTAGCAGAATGTGGAGTGGTGATAACATGTTACCTCTCAACAACCTTTTCAATCTGGGATGCCCTCTCTGTGTAATCTCTAAATTCTTCACTTGAAGCATTGCAGATGCTCTCTGTCTCTCCTAGACACGCTGGTTTCTTCTCAGCCTCCAGTTATTTTGGGATTGGGGGTTAGTATAGAACTTTTTTCTTTTGGAACATTTGATCCAGCCCACCTCCTCAGAATTTCTCCAAATTTCTATAATTTATATTTTGTTTTTTAGCAACAATAATACATCAGCTTCAAACTAGAATACATTTGGTACTATCCAAATGGGTCTGGAGGACTGGTGGTCTCTGGCCACAGTAATTGATTCAAAAGCAGTATTCAAAATAGAATACATATTAGTGTGTTCACCTTAAAGAAATGATAAAAGTCTATGATGACAGATATGCTAAATAGCCTGAGTTGATCACCTCCCAATGTATGCATGAATCAAAACATCACCTTGTACTTCATAAATATGTATAAATGTGCCAATCCCCTACAACCTGTGCAAAACCTAGGCATGCCATTTTATTCGACTCCAGCTTCTTCGGTCACAATTCTGCAGGCTAAACAGATGAGAAGTTTGTGTCTTCTTTCCTTTTGATGTGGGGCCCCAGAAAGATAGGAGCCAGCAACCATCCTTTCAACATGAATTATATTAAAATTTAAGAAACATGGGTAGTAGCAACTCTGAGCGTGGAAGAATGCCAGACTCTGGTGGTAGAAGTGTCCAGGAATATTACCTCTGCCTTCTATTACCAGGAGTGTCTCTGTGAGCCCACAGTTAATACAATCACACTTGGATCTGCACTTGAAATTTAATTTTCCACAGTCACTGTTCTGAAGTTACCAATCAGCTTATCTTCAAAGTGAGGCTTTATAGCCAAAGTTCACTGAGCTCATGTAACCTGTATCATGGGCTTTTAGTTAGGGCTTACACCCAGTTCAAACTCCCACGAGTTACTTATGTTCTTTGAAGCTTACTTCATGCTCTCTGGGGCCTTGGGTCCCACTCAGTCTCCTGCTGTCTTTATTATGATCCTTTTTAAAAGAGCTCATTCTCTTGACCAAAATCTGAGAGGAGGCAGCTTCCATGATAGGCAGCAAGAGGTGGCTACAATCCACCATCAATAGTAATCCCTTAAAAGGCTACGGATAACTCAGATGCAGGTTAGGTGTGATATGTATCCTATAGAAACATAGAATAGAGGCAAGTGATGGCTGCCTCTGCCCCAGCATGTGAACCTCAAGATTATACAGAAGATGATTGCCTCAACAGGATAACGGTTGTCTTGAGTGGAGACTTCAAAGCCTGAGGCTATATTTCTACCATGGGTTTGGACAGCAGGACACTGGGAAGCAGAAACCAATTTTCCTTTCCTCTAACGGACTGAATCTTCCAAATTATGTTATCTGCCCTGCTCATTATCCATATTTCTCAACTATCTGAAATCATTATTTCTCTTTCTCTATCAAGGGACGTTGGTTGATATTTCTCCTACAAGTGCAATGAGCACATTTATTTTCTGTTCAGTCGTGGGTCACATGACATAGTGTCAGACCTTGTTCTTTGTCTCACCTCGCCTTCTGAAAGTGACTCTTTTATTCACAGATCAGTAACTGTCCATTTCCAACAGTTCTGTCATGGGGCTGGCTATTTTGCCAGTTCTGCTTAGCCCAAGGGGTAAACATTAAGTGCTTTCTTAATCCCTCAAAGCACAGCTGGGAACAGGGTTCTGAAAGGTTCCCAGCACCTAGGGAGTTATGCTGCACAATAAAATATAAATGGGCAAATAGCATCACTAGACTGCAGAAAGTGTGTTCTTCAGGCCCCACACTTCTATGGAACCTCCCTGCTGTGGCCTTGTTCAATTCTGGGAATGCTAACCTATTGGAGGAGCCAGAGAAGACACTGATTCATAGAAGAAATTGTTTTAGTGGCTCCCAGTCACCTCTCAATCTACTACTCTGCATTCCTGAAGCCCTTGGGGGGGGGAATTCTGTTGTCAAATCAATTTCTGAGAAGTAGCAATAGAAAGAATAATAAAATAATGGCTGTATCTTTTTTATTTCAATCCGGCTACATTCGTAGCGGTCTAAATAACTTTAGTTGTCAACTTGACAAAGCCTGGAGTCATCTGAGAGGAAAATCTCTGTTGTGGGATTGTCCAGATCAGATTGGCCTATGATTGTGTCTGTAGGGGATTGTTAATTCATGAAAGAGGACCCAGCCCATTGTTGGTGGCACCATCTCTAGGCAGGTTTTCCTAGGCCATACAACTGAGCTAGGTAAATATGAACCATCAAGTTAACCAGTACACAGTGCTCCTCTGACGTTTCTCCTGCCTTGACTTCCATAATGATGGACTATGTCTTGGAAGTGTAAGCAAAATAAATCCTCTCCTCCTAGAAGTAGATTTTGGTCAGAGTATTTTATGAGATCAACAGAAAGGCTACGAGAATGGTAAGCATTAAAATTTTAAGAATTCAGTACTGTTCAGACACAGTGACACCAAGTGACACAACTTGCACTTAATTTCATATCCATACAGGTGGTCAAGACTGAAGCAGCCTTGTTCTCTGCAATGAAGTGCAATAAGAAATGAAAACCAGCCCTACTCAAGAACATAGATATAAAAGCCCTCCATACACACATTAATTCTGTTATGGCCCTATGTACATATCAGCTAAAGAATAAGTGTTAGGATGAAGAAGAGCATAAGGTTCCTCACTTCACAAAGTGTTCCTCCATACGATACCCCACACCTTCACAGCATTTCCTCATCTTCTTCTTAATAAATCTATATGTGTTCTGCTTTAAAAAATTAGAAGAATGAATGAATCCATCTGGGAACTACTTACAAGCATATAAATTAAAACTAACCCCTGAGCCGAGTTTATTTTTAAAAGATGTGTTATATATTTAATTTTCAAAATTTTTATGCTGGATTTACTAATTTAATTGTGTTATTGGTACATAGATTTGTTTGTTTGCTTGTTTGTTTGTTTTCTGGTTTGTTTGATTGGTTTTTGTCCATCCTGCTTCATTCACTAGCCTTCTGAACACATTTACGTTTTTGTTGGTTTGTTTGTTTAGCTCCTAAGTAGACCTTTAGACCAGAGTAATGTGATACCATATCTTTTGATAATCATGCCTCTTTATAGATGCCAGCTTTGTTTCCTGTTCTTTCTTTGGCAGCTTCACTTTCTGTCACTCCATAGTTAGTGCTTCCAATTCTTTATCTGGACAGACACTTCATCAGCTTTGTGGGCAGGTGTGTGATGATTCGCCCTATTCTATGATCATCAACTGACCCTTGCTAGAATACCATATTGTTGAAAAATTAAAGTTGCTCCATTCTGCCAAAGAAAGAGAGATGTTCAATCAGCGAAGCATTGGTTACTACTCTGGGATTCATGGAAGAATAAGATAGGAAAACGTATCGGGTAATATTTAGAAAAGCCACTGCGTGGGCCGGCTAACTAATCAGTGGGGCGGCTCTGCTTAGCTCCCGCCGCCATGTTCCACACTAGAAGCGGCCAGAGGTCAAGCGTGCCACAACTAGACCAAGGACACACCAGCGTTGGGGATGGCTCTGCCAATTCACCAGGCTGTCCACAATGCTTGGCTGAGCCCAGACCATTCCCACTATGCCCGAGGTACTTGGTAGAATGAAGACACTTAATGCTTAAAGATTATCTAACAGATTTATATATTTGGAAATGCTCAATTAACAAGATGCCCAAACAATTAGAATTGTTACCCAATATCTAACCTTTTGATAAGTAGCTACCCCGGACTGCTCTGTAGCCATCCGTCCTCCTTCTTTCTCTTCCCCTTCCTCTCTTTCTCTCCTCCCCACTCCTCATTCCGCCTACCTTTCATACTGCCCAATCACCGAGCTTTATTGCAAATGTAGCAGGAAAATATCTTGCTACAGGAAAACCCATCAATTCTACGTAGCTTTTGTGTATTTCTGCTTGGTTCGCAGACTAGAATTCAGAGTTCCATCAACTACATCTCTAATAGACAAAATGGAAAAATTAGAGAGAGGTGAACTGTATGTTTGTGTTTGTTGTTTGCCATCCCCTACATTTCAGATCTGCACCGGTATTCTTATTTCTATGTGGCGTATTGAAGTCTACATGTTCTATTATTCTGATGCTACAGGTAACTAACTGATTAGTTCACAAGGGTAAACACTCAGTAGACAGACACACTGTCTATGTTGGAACCACGATATCTAGGCAGGTTTAAAACTCAGGATTCATGCAGAATCCTTGGTTTTATTCCATCTGTTCCTCGGTCAGAGATTTCAAACTACTCGCAAACTACTGTCTGTCACACTGACCTCTTGAGGCCAGGACAGGGTGACTGTGGCTGATCCTGGCATGTGATGTGGGAGCTTGTAAGAAAACCGTGGTTGCTTGGGAACCACAGTCACCAGAGCAAGAGTTTGCCTTGACAATTTCATTTGGAATAACATTTCACAATTCCTGGTTTCAAGGTATAAGGACACACACACACACACAAGCACACAAACACACACACAGAGAGAGAGAGAGAGAGAGAGAGAGAGAGAGAGAGAGAGAGAGAGAGAGAGAGAATAGAGACAGCCCCACTGCTTCCTTCAATGTAATAAAGATTTTTTCATAAGGATCTATATTTTATAGTTATGATTTTCAAAGTTGTCAGAATACTACCAACAGTAATATCACCCACAAAATTCCTAGAACTGCACATTTTCAGCTTCCAGCACCATCTCCTGAAACAGAAACTCTGGGTTGTGAGGACTAAGGATGTGTTGCAAGAACCCCTACGGGTGATTTAAATACATCTGTGCATCTAAGAACCACTGATTGAAAGTGTGCTGAGTCCAAGCAGCTCTAAGAACTGTGTTCTTACTGTGTTCTTAATGTGTTCAAGGAAAGCTCTGTGGCACACTGAGGACAGATTTCCTTAGTGTAAATATAAGAAACCTAGATTTGAGAGCACCCACATCCTTTGAGTACAATTAAGTGTTATCTGTTAACAATTAAGTGTATCTATAAGCTCATGTGTGCATACACACAAACATATAGAGAGACAGGGACAGAGACAGACAGAGACAGAGATAGAGAGAGTTAAAACAAGATGTAGGTACTTTGAGGAGTCACATGCTCCTACACCAAAATCTGTATAACCCCAACCAATGTGGAGAGCCCCCTGTCTAAGAACACATGTTGACTATATTTCACACAAAATCATATTCACCATCTTTCTTGCATCCACCTGGTTTATCTCTTTGGGGCATGTTTTACAACCCTAATTATATATCTATTGATTTTTGTATGCTTTTGGTTTTGTCTCAATATATTGGGAAATCCAGAAAATGGAGACCTTGCTCTTCCCATTCTCTGCCATATCCCCCGTGTCTGAACGGATGCCTGCTTTGATAAATATCTCTTGAACAGATGAATGAAAGAGAAGGAATGAACTAAGAGGGTTTGGTGATTAATCCTCATTCCCATAATCATATTCAGAATTTGAACTCCATCATTCTGAGTCCAGGTTCATTGATATTCTTTTCTGACTCAATCTCACTGACCATTCTTGCTTTCATTCTCTTCATAATGTTGAGATGATGAAGGTTAGAAAAGACATACTGTTCTTAATAAGGGCCCTGGGACTTGGTACCTCGGAGTTCACCTTATGTGATGTGGCAAGGAGTGGGCTAGTAGGTACTGTGCAGAACCAGCTGTGTAAACAGCAGCACTTCCAGTCCAATTTAAATGAAGTCAGTAAATTATGCCTCCAGACCCTGAGCCATTTATTTCAACATTATGGAGGAAGAAAAAAGAGTGTTCAAGGAAGCAATTTTTCTGCCTAAGGTACTCCATTAAGAAAAAAGAATGGAAGGGGCCTCTCGGGGAGAGTATAGCACCTGATATGACTGTGGGAGACACTTTTTAAAAAATGGAATAATCAAATGGTGGCTTACTCACCCCAGTCAGTTCTTCCCATTAGCAATAATGGAGGGCCATGAGCTAGAATGAACTTGAGACCACAGTATGCCCCTGAGGAGATTCAAAGGGGGCAGGTGACCCCGCCAGAAGCAATAAGACCAATGTTAATAACAAGTCACCTTTGTCAACCCTTTGGAGGATGTTATTATCCAAGGAGTACTAACATTTTTTTTGTTTTTTGTTTTCCTTCTTCCCCACTATTTCTGACAATGACAAAATACCTGTTCTATTCTGGTGGTTAACATACATAACAGGGGCAGAGTTTGCTCTATTACTACCCATGGTAACACAGCCTCATCTAGCACCACGATCAGAGAAGGCTCATTCTGAACTCAGGGCTATCAATGTCTGACTAGCATGTGTTTTAAAGAATGATTGGAAGACCAGAGGGTAATTTAATAACTGTGATTATCCTTGGATGGTCCTAAAATTCTAGAAACAAAACAAGAATCTTAGTTTCCACTCGAGAGGAACCAAGAAGAATGGGCATGCAGCTTTCTTACTTTCAGTTGCTGAGTTGCTAGATTGGAATTCCAACCAAGCTGAACACAACTTATGATGAGTTTCAACTCTAGAAACCTCTGGAGATGCTCATAATTATGATGAATACCTGCTTGGGTTGTTATTAATATTAGTAATCATCATCCATAATAAAGGAAAGTCTATGGCAACACTGTGACAAGGCAAAAAAAATGCATTACACATATAATCTCATTTAAACCTGGCAGTAATTAATTCTTACCACAATCTTATCCAGAAGAAATTATAACTTTTCCCTTGCAGATAAAAGTACTAAGAATCAGAAAGTTAACTGGAATCCGGGAAATAGGCTGTTGGGTGAGCATGCAGCTTTCATCTTTTCTCTATCTCTTGGTCCTCTGTAGAAAACATCAGGTTTTCATACAGCACCAAGAATATTGAACTCCCATCCTTGAAGCCTGATTTGGCTAGTAAGTCATTCTGTGACCTTTAGATGGATCTTTTCTCATATCTGGTGGATAGTCTGTCTGGCTTTTCTCTGTCTCCTCTTGATTCATGGCTGAGAGCATTTTCCCAATGCACAAACTTGAGCAAAACATACAAAGCCACCATCTGGTAGGCTCTTCAAATGTTGGGCTCTTTTAAATGGGAGATCTCCCAGTTTTAAAAATAAATGGTGAAGGCAAACCTTTATAAGGACAAAAGTCTCAGAGTGACAAAGGGCAAGACCAGCTCATTTAAAAAAAAATCTAAGCAGGCTTGTGTTCAGATTTCTATTGTTCACAGAGACTGGGACAGGGGGCTCATTTCCCTTCCTCATGTTCTGTTCACAAGACATTTTGGGGAAAGAAAACCCATAGCTGCTGAGAACATAACTACCTGAAGTTGAAAATAAGGTAAAGACCAAATTAAATCAGGAAGCCTTGGGCATGAATACAAATGGGTGATTATCAGGAAATCAGCCTGTGGCAGCAAGTAAAAAGAAACAGAGAAAGAGCCTCTTGCAGGTAAAATAAAATCGGGGTGAAAAGCAGGAGGTAGCAGAGAGCCTGAATTCAAGGCTTGAGTATTCCTTATAAGGTTCTGAATACAACTGCCCTAATAGCAATACTAGCTAACACTTCTTGCAGGCTAAGTAGGAACAAGAGACTGAGCTGTGTACATCATGGAGCTGCTGTCACTCAACTATTGGACTATGATGGTAAAAATTTGTCCAGACCACTCAGCTCATCAGAAAAGCAGACAGAATTCCACGTCTGGCCCTGGTCTTCCTAATCTTTGGCTCTCACATATGGTAATGAACTATTTTATTAGGACAGAGATTAAGAGTAGGACTTGTGATTGACTGGAATCCAGACATGAATATTCTTCTGTAAGTTGGCAAGGGACTAGGAATTGTGATGCTGGTTTCTTCTCTTTCTTTTCTCTGTCTACCTTAGGTGTTTTCTTGGCTGAGTTTTCTGAACTACCTCTGTTAATTGTCATCATCCCCTCCCATGGTGTGTGACATCTGTTTTTTCTGCTGTGCTCAAACACCCCTGTTTGATTTTCTCTTGTTCATTGATGGCTGGTGGATTCACTGTTCTTTCAACATCTTCCAAGTCAAGTTCTGTCTAAGGTGCTGACTTCACAGAGGGAAGTATAGATAGGGAAGAGGTATTAGGGCTTCCGACACTGAAGGAGTTTGTAGACAAATCCTACCACTACACACAATAGGAAGCGTATAGTGAGGAAACTACATGAAGAGGACAAAGCACATCCAGAACAGAGCAGCAGCCCTCCTATTAGACACTGCAAATGTCTGACAACATACATACAGAATGCCTATGATGCTCCCCTAATTCTGATCTGAATGAGAAATACCCCCAAGGCACTGGTAGAAAAAATACCACAGGTTAACACACTGATCAAGAGTGGTTTAGATTGCATAAAGAATTTCACTTTTAGTGGTCTGAGACAAAGTATGCAGGCAATTGGTACGAATAAACAGATAAGTTCATACATACAAGATTCCATGGAAATAAACAAATAGACATTTGTTAGTCACCAGATGTGGGCAGTTGCCTCCGTGTAGTAATTGCACAAGGAACCACAGAAACAATTGAAATGAAGAGTAGACATTGACTCAAAAGTACAAGAAGATTAACAAAGCCTTGATGCTCACCAGCAGGAAATGCAATGGGAGCTGTCTGGATTCAACCTCTGAGATTTCAATTCAGAAAACTCAGTCCTTTCTTCAGCTTGTGTGATGTATTTTGTCCACCTGAGATGTTATGCCCTGCCTGTGTCCACTTACTTAAATAAGCCCACTCCTGATATTCCACTTGAATCTGTAACAAACACAAGTGATAAAAAGATGTTGGTTTTTTATCTTTTCCTTGGCTTGAACTATCCTTGCTCCTGTACCTTAAGGAGGTTGATCCTTTCTTCAAGAAAATTCACAACTCCTAACATCCCCTATGTTTAACTTTGTAGAGTCTGCATTTAATCAAGAAACTAGGACCTGAGAAATATCCACACATTAAAATGTACATAAAATATGCACTCACACTCTATTAGTATTTGTTGAGCATGTAGTTATTTGCCTAGCACTGTCCCAAATAATGTGTACTTATGATGAAAAGACCTATAGCATCTTACACTCATATAAAGCTTAAGGAGACAAACATGAAGAGGAGAGAGACAGAGACAGAGAGAGTGGAAAGCAGAAAGAGAACTTGGGAGACATATAGAACATCTCCATGAGTTTGAAGTCAACCTGGCCTACATAGTGAGTTCAACAATGGAGTGGATAATTTGTTTTAAAACAAATTAAAAATATAATGGTCTACATAGTGAGTTCAAACAGTAATGGATAATTTGCTTCAAAATGAACTAATGTTGTGAAGTACTTTTGAGAGGAACAAAGAGGGCGAGGAGACTGAGATTAACAGAAGCAATGGTTTAACTTAGTCTCAGAAATCAGAAAGCTCGGCACACTATGTCCCAAGGATCCCCGAGTCAAGATGTTTTGATCGCTACTACAAAAAGAAAAAAAATAAACAAAGATGAAAACAGTGAGAGGATGAAGGAATAGTTTAATAATAAGTTAAAAGATGATGCTAAACCATATGCCCAGTTCTATAGTTTAGAAGGTGCCTCTCTTGGAAGCTTGGTCTTAGATGATGGCACTACTGGGAAGTAATGCATCGAAGATGGGGCCTAGAGGAAGAAATGAAGTTGTCAGAATTGTGAGGTTGTGATTCTAAAGTTATGTTGAAACCCCAAGCCACTTCTCAGCTGCCATGGAGCAGTTCCACCACTGACTCTCACCCATGATTCTCTTCCTTGTCATAGGATGAGTAGCTAGTCAACATAGCCAGATAATATATACCTACTAATGGTGCATTCAAATTAATATGATATTTAACGAGAATCCACTGAAGGTTAGAATAGGAATAGATATAAGTTAAAATTTGTCCCATTTCATGGATCTTGGGCCTGTCTTACCCAGTGGACATGGGAAATGCTTATGTTGGCTCTATATGTTATCTATTGTGGGTTGTGATGGCATGAAGTTCATGTACAAGCATTTGTTGGCCTGTGCCTTCATTCTGTCAGGCAAACATCTAGTAGTGAAATTGTGGGATTTTGTGTTAACTATATGTTTAGCTTATTAAAGAGATCCAAACTTTAATGACTATGCCATTGTAGATTCCAGTGATCAATACATGATATGTCTAATTTCTTCTTCGTCTCTATATACTTCAATATTGACACATTTTGATGATGTTTATACTAACTGAAAATGCCAGACACAGGGCCATGTATCACATACAACTTAATTTATGTGAAGTATTTGAACTAGGCAAATCCATAGAGACAGAAAACAGATTAGTGGTTGCTTAAGGCTATAAGCAATGGCTTGGGGGAGAGGGTGACTGATTAATTATCTTTTTATGGTGATAAATAAGAGAATAAAATCTAAGAAATGGAATTAGTAGTGATTGTTGCAAAATATTGTCAATGTACTCAATGCTGTTGAATTATGTACCTTAAGATGGTTGAGCTGTTAAATATTATACTATATTATATTTATTACATTATATGTACTTTACTATGGTAAAAGACAAAGACATCTGACAGTTGCATGGGAAGTTAATTAAGAAGGATGGAAGAAGTATGGGGAGATGACCTCGGCAGTCCCCGTGAGAGGGGTGAAAGCCAAAAGCAAGGAGAGGTGGCCTCAGGGGTAAAGTTTGACTATGTCAGGCTGATACTTCCTTATCTTTAAAGTAACACCGTTTTTCCTTTTGCCATAAATTTAATTCCCTTGCTGCGCTGTGTTAGGCCAACCTCTTTTACTATCTGCCATCAGTGTAATCCTCATCCCCACTGATTCATCACTAGGTCTCTCTTCCCACTGACTCCTCTGTCATCCCAGAAGCATCAATGTCTTATTACATTTGTTAAATAAATAAAACTAAGTCAGCAGCATCAGAGAGCTTGAGGCTGTGTGTGCAGACCTGCTGGGCAGCTTCTCCCACTACACAGTTCCTCCTCATTTTCCAAACCCAGGCCAGTTAGGGTCCTGGGCTACGAGTAAGAAGGCCCTAAAATCAATATGGTATTTAACAGGAAAGTACTGAAGCATGGGCAGCCCAGAAGCAATCTGCTGACTCGCTGACATCAGGAGGGCTTCTTGGTCCCAGCTGCTACTGCTTCAGCATGGGTAGGAGCCCCTGAAAGACAAATTGCTGTCATCAGTTCCCAAGAAGAAAGACTTGTGGCCTACCTTCTGCAGCAGTGGGAGGGAAAAAGCTGGCTGTTCTGTCCCTGCTATGGTAATGAGGATCACTCCTGACATTGGATGACAGTGGACTTGAAAGCGAGTTAGAAATCACCCCCTGTTTCCCCCCTCCACATTGGCAGTCTGACTTTGTGTGTTGCAGGGTCAGCACAGGCCAGGCCTGTTGCTGTGACTTTGCAGAGAAGGTGCTCTGATCCCATTAATATGGACTCTGCCTCCTTCAACCCTGGCACAAACAAGCACGCTGTCATCCACTGTACAGCTCAGAGCAGGTGCAAAAAGAAAGCTGGGAGCCACCAAAAAAAAAAAAAAAATCAACATAACCAGGCAAACATCACTCACTACACTCTCTTCTCAGAGTCAGCCTTGCATGCCAGTTCCAGAGACCCCGGTGCTTGGCATCATTACATCTCATTATGAGAAGAGTCATTTTAGTAGGCATCTCTCAATAGGAAACAATGCAGCAACGAGAGCAGACTGATGATCACTGAGGCTATACAAATCCATTATTAAAAACTGGCTCCCTCCCACCCACCCCCGCCTCCCACAAGCAGAGTGGCCTCAGGAAGGCTGTCTAGTTCCTAAAGCCTTAGGCTTTTTATCTTCGAAGTGGATGTTAGGCATATCCTTCATGCAGCTCCTGGGAGCAGTGTGATAGCTGCATGTCAGGGGTTAACAGTGCTTAAGACAGCAAATGTTAGTTAATAACTGTAACCGTGATTGCTATCAGAATCATTATTTCTTGCAAAGGCTTAGGATTTCATTGTTATAAGGAACTCAGATTCCTCATTGAGCTCCTGAAGAGGACAGCATTTTCCTGAGTGAGGATGGATGCTTTGGAGGAAAAGCTCAGAGCCTGTGCTTCTGGATCCCTCCCAGCCTGACTTCCTTCAGTTGCACACATCAGAAGCCAATAGGGAGGAGCAGTTCCCAGGAGACTATTTCAGAGGTCATGCTTAGCAAGCTGTTTTCCTGTTTTTAAGAATTACGACCAGAGAAATCCAAGATGATTGTAGTTAGAATACCAGCATTTGTGCAGATTCACAGTGGCCAGTAGGGTAGAAGGAAATTGGGAGCTATTTAATTAAAGGCTTCTCAGGAAACTTACTCCAAGAAAAACCGTTGAGTGGAAGAACGCCTACACCAATTCGAATCATAAGAAGCCCCCCAGATCTAGAAATATGGAAATGGTCACCATCAGTAGTATGGTTAATAAACTATTTAATTTCATTTATATACAATTCAGAACTAAGTTGTGTTATTGACTTGGCTGTAAAAATATATCTAACAAAGCAACTTAAGGAAACAAGTGGTTTTGGTTTATTTTATTTTATTTTATTTTATTTTATTTTATTTTATTTTATTTTATTTTATCTAAACTGTCATGACTGGGGAGGGGTGGTGGCAGGAACATGAGATAGCTGGTCACATTGCTGAATCCAAGTTGTTTTCAACAAAGAGAAGACAACCATGATGAGCTCTTTATAAATGTTATGTTTTTATTGAGGCAAACAGATCCAGCCAGGGCATAAAATCTTGTGACTACCAGTCTAAAGAGGTGGCCCCCCAAGCCCATAAAACAGGGGAGTTGTAAAGGGGGAAAACCCCACAAGTTGGCACTTTATGCTGAGGTTGTTGACAAGGATGAAAGAATATGAACTTTTTATAAAATTGGGGTATAGCCAAGGAGAATACTCTCTGGAACCAAAATGGATCCCAAGTCATGGTATTTTAAACTTCAGAAGAGGACAATTTCTGATAACACAGTGGAGCAATCCTCCATTCAAAGCTAGGCATGCAGTTGTGGTGGTTTGAATGTACTTGGCCCAAGGAGTGGTACTATTAGGAGGTGTAGCTTTGTTGGAGGAAGCATATCAATGTAAGGTTAGGCATTTAGACCCTCCTCCTAGCTGCCTAGAAGATAGTCTTCTCCGGTTTGCCTTGAGAACAAGATGTAGAACTTTCACCTCCTCCAGTGCCATGCCTGCTTTAATGCTGCCATGCTTCATGCCATGATAATGAACTGAACCTCCGAACTATAAGCCAGCCTCAATTAAATGTTGTCCTTTATGAGAGTTGCCTTGAGCCATGGTGGCTATTCACAGCAGTAAAACCCAAACTAAAAGAGCTGTGTTACCATGGTATCACTTTTTGATCAGGAAGTGGGACAGAAAGTCTTGCTGTTAAAGAAGCAGAACAATCCAAGTGAGTTATGGTTCTCAGAAAGTACAGTGCATACCTGAGCATTGGGCTCAACTCAGTTTTGGCTTGGGATAGGGTAAAAATTTAGCAAAGATGCTTTTCTCACTTCAACATGGCATCTACAGCCAGGAAGCAGAGAGAGAGAGAGAGAGAAGCTGACACTAAACATTCTGTTCCATCCTCATTCAGGGTAGGTCTTCCCTTCTCCATTAAACCATTCTGAAGTAGCTTCATAGATATATCAGGGGTATATTTCCCAGGTGATCCTAAATCCGGTTTAGTTCCCAGTGGAGTTTAACCATCACAGAAACCAAAATAGTCCTTGGAGATGAGAGGCAGATGAATTGTTCTATTCATTGATGAGAGCTGTGATTACACATGTATTTGTTTTTGGTTTTGTGAAGCTTCTTTGTGCTTATGGTTCACCTTCTTCTCTATGTATGTGCCATTTCCCAAGAATAGAGAGCTGCTAGGCTGGGAATGTGATGGACCTAGGATTTAGAAGGCTTTTTTTCCAGTCCCACCACTGGACTAAAAAGAAAACAGGTTGAGGAAGGGGAGAAGAAAGGAAGAGCCTAAGAAGATTAAGAGAAGGAGAAGTTGCTAGCTTCGAGTAACTAGGAAGCATGGAAAGATTCAGGGTTCACGGCTTCAGCAGACACAGGCCATCTTGGCTCCAGGTGAGGGATACGCTCTCTCAGTACCACTCTGCAGGGTTTTTATTGAAACAATGCACACAGCAGCATTCTTCACAGAGAATCTGGGCACCAGCTGTATGAGCTGAGTGAGTCTGTCAGGGAAGCCCACCTGAATAGATACACTGCTTTTGAAGATTCCCAGGAAATGCTTAGCACGATTTTGAAGACACTCACTGACCTTCCTACACATAAGGTTCAGAACACAGGAAGAAAACACAGCTTCAGAACGTGACTAAGAGTCTGCTTTTTAGTAACAGTGCCTAATGGCGATTCAGAGTATGTTGTGACGACATCATCCTGAAGTAGATACACCAATCATTCTCCTCAGTACAACTAGATTTAAGTCATGGGGCACAATAGAATAATTCAAGATTTTAATATAACTAAGTAATACTAGAGACTTCTAAGCTACAAACCCACCTTTACTTTTGCTTCTGCGAAAAAAGTATTAAAAACAAAATGTCCTACTTCTCACAAACAATTCTGATAAATAATGGACTAAAAGATTATTCATCTTGACAACACTGTTTACTGAATAGAACTGTTAGGTACCAAGCAATTGGTGTAGGCCATATCTGGTAACTCTCCTAGTTTGCTGAGAACTGGAAGTATGATTATAAATATCACTACAATGAAATATTCTTTTACTGTTTTTTAATCCCCTAATCTCCTTTTTGATATCCATGGTAATTATAATTTATTAGAATTAATTTCCATAAACAGAATAAAATACATATACCAATTTGGGTCTATATAAGGCCTATAAATTATGCTTATTACACTTTTATATTTTTAGAAAATATAAATTTCACTGACAGAGCTTAGTTCTAGTTTTTTTTCTTTCTTTGCTTTATTCTACTTACTCATTTTTATTTGCATTGCAAAGTTATCTGGGCAAAGGTCAGAAGAGCTATTGACCTCAGTGTTGAGCTTGGACTAAGTGGGCACTCCGGGTCACAGCGATGTGTTTCTGTAGAAGACAGACAGGGCAGTCATGAGTTTAGTCTGGCTCAGGAAACGGCCCCAGTCTCATGCAGCTTGCTCCATATTTCTAAACGAACTGAAATCAGATTTCATATTTGAATCACATCTGCCTGAATTACTTCCAATCTAAGGTGGCTTTGAAATTTTTCATATTAATGGACTTGAATATAAAAAATAATAAGGGAAATCTATAGGCCTATATAACTTTAAAGTTTTATGTGCATGGACCTGGAAATATTAAAGATGTAGTTCATGGTGATGCATCAGAGTCACGGTGTACAAAAATCTCTGATCTGGCAGGGCGGCTGGGCTAGATGGTCTAGGACCTCAACCAGTTATATGAAGGACATGAGAAGAAGTCAAAGGCAGGGGGTATATTAAAAATGACAAAACAAAGGGAAGAAGGTTGGGACCATCAAGTTTCTCCCCATTTACCTCCAATAGGATGGCTGAAAACCATTCTTCTCATGAATGTCTTACCGTAGTCTCAAAACCCTCAGATTTCCATCTCTACTTTATATTTCCCAGCAGTCTATTTAAATTAGAAAGAGAGTGTGGAGATTTTATTTATTTATTTATTTATTTATTTATTTATTTAAGACAGGATCTGTGTATCGCTGGCTGGCCTGAAACTTGCTATTTTAGGCCAGGCTAGCCTTAAACTCACAAAGGTCTACATGCCTTTTCCTTCTGAGTCCTATGATTAAAGGTATGCACCACCTCATCCATTCCTTTTGAAGATTTATTTTTATTTTATGACTATGAATACATACACACACACACACATACATATAAATACACATACTTATACCATGGAGGTTAGATGAGGATGTTGGTCCCATGGAATTGGAGTTAGAAATAGAAGTAAGCTATCATGCAGATATTAAAAAATAATCAGGGTATTACAGAATATTTAATTATACTGTGAAATAGGAGATTTTATTAGTTAATAAAAAAATACTTGTTTCTAGTTGTGGTGTGGCTCAACCTTAGCCTTTAATTCCTCTAACTGAGATACAGATACACCTCTAATATATACCTTTAATCCTAAACAATAGAGGTAAAGTTATTTTGCATGTCTAAAAGCGATGTCTAATTGAGAGTCAGACAAAATGATGAATCAGAGAAAGATTTGACAGAATAGGACATGTCCAACTCTCATAAGAAGAGAGAAGAATGGGAAGCTTAAGAACAATCCAAGGAGATTGGAGGCAGTTTTAACAGGACAGTTGTAAAGAGACCAGTTGCAAAGAGAGAACAAGCTAGACACAGGTGAAGACAGAAGGAGCCAGAGAATGAGAAGGAGCCAGAAAATTAGCACATATTGCTAATGTTAGTAAGAGACCAAGCAGAGCAACTCAGTCAACTGGCAAAAGAAGCCGTATTGAATCAGTCAGCTTGGAGAGGAGTTTGAGTAAATCAGCCAGTCAGAGAACAGAAAGAACTATGAAGGAGTGAGCTTTTTCAGTAGTAATTCTCAGAGGCTGAAAACATTCTAGGCCTAGATAAGATTCTATGGAGGCTTCCAGGAGTAGGCTTACATTAGCAGACAGAGGCAGTAAGCTTCAGAGATGACAATCACCTCTGACAAATAAAAGGTATTTTTACATTGCAGTCCTCTGTCAAGAGTAGTAAAGGGCTCTTGACCATGCCACCAGCCCAATGGAATGGGGGAGTTGTAAAAGAAACATAATACAGGTGGAAAAATATGAATGTAATTTTATCATAGTTAAATGTTTCTGAGGTTAAAAACAAAATAGCATTCTGAGCTCCCTTGCATCCAAGAGGAAGAAAACAAGAGAAGTCATTCTGACTACATAGGTGCATCAAAGCAGAGGCTCAATTTCTACCTGAAACGTCTTTGGACACTGTGAATGGAGCACCTTCATAGGAGGAAAGTCAGCAAAACCAGCCAGAGTTTGCTCCAAATGCTGAAGCTGTGCTCATTCTCTCAGCTTTAAAACAAAGTTCAATTATAACTAGAAGTGCTGGCCAGGATCCAGATCAGCAACAGCACCCTTGTGCGACCCAGATTGATTTGTTTCAGGTTTGTAGTAAGAGCACAGAGAAGGCCTCTATCTCCTGCTGACTTCTGAGGAATGGCCCTTTGGGTCAGGGTCTGCCTAGATGACGTCACGGTACCAATGGGCAAGGCAACAGGAGGATTAGAACGAGGTGGTTCACATAGCCAATCGAACACTCAAATTCCAAATGACTTCTCTTTCTAGATTCTCACTCAGAAACACTGGAGATAGTACCCATCAATGCCTTGTGTTCCTATTTGTCTCATCCTGTTTTAGTGTGTTTAAAATGCACTCCTCCGGTGAATCAAAAGCACAGAATTTGGGTCTGCGCTAGAAACCAATAGTTGAGAAAGCACCTCCGGAGCTTGTGGCAAATGAGAGAAGACTGGGACCCCTGAAGGTCACCTGTAGTGCAGATCACCTAATGTGAAAGACACGAGTGAAGCCAAAGAGCTACTTATGGGACTTGGAAATTGGAACTTATTTGGAGAGAAGAGAACGAGAGTCCAGGCTATGAGCCCTGGCAAGCCCACCTCCTGCGTTCCTGGTGCTCAGATATTCCCCGCAAGGCACATGGACCCTTTACAGTCATTCTTCTCACATGGCAATGCCTGTCTGCTCTGGCAAATTTTGATAAATGCAATGCCAAGTTGAGCAGTGTGCAACTACTGCAAGCAATATTAATCAAAGAAGGGCCTGGGAGATCTCTCGGGTACTTTTGTAGCGAGGGAAAAATAATCACACGTCTGATTTCTTCAAATGACCACGTTCATGGATTCTTTTTTCTTTTTCCTTTTTTTTGTTTCCTAACCCAAGAGTCATGCTGCCTACAGACCAATAGTCAGATGGTCAGATGGGTATCCATCAAGTTCTATGTAAAAATCTGTCCCCTGGAGGCCTAATTCTGATTTGTACTCTCTCCAGGCCCTGAAACACTAAATAAGTTAAAGCCGTTGGCTTTTAATGAAAACCTTAGCCTTCCTGGCTTAGTTTTTAATTGTGCAACACACACACACACACACACACACACACACACACACACACCACCTCCTGAGCTGTTTATTAGAATTACAAACGCTCTGCCTAAATGTCAAGCTATGCCACAGAGAAATGTGAACAGCTCAGTTTATTAATGGCAAGTAGGAAGGTTGGCCCCATCACTCACAGCAATGAGGCCTCCAGCACACTCTCGGCCCCTCAGCTTCCAACAGAGTGATGTGGTCACAGCACTAGCTTAGAGCAGATTAAAAATCCAAGGCACAGGGAAAGACTGACAAAACCCCTGTGCAGGTCAGAGTCATCAGCAAGCAGACAGAAACACGGACAAGAGGTTCCTATACAAATGGTCTCAGATACTCTTTAAGGTTGCCTCCTCTGGACCTACTTGCTGAACATGTGTGCTGAACAATATCTCGGGCTTCTTTGTCTCACCAGCCAAGACCTTTATCTGCCCCTGTAGGGGTGCTGTGAGGTTGGGTTGGGAAATACTGCTTTTCAGTATCTACAGTAATACTTAAGACATAGATTTTAAAACAGGGATAAGAAGTTTAGAGGAAAATTAAGGTACAAGCTGTGGTCTAATATTTAACTTCTTCAATTTTCAAATTTAAGAAGGACACTGATCATAAAGACTCCATCCAAATGAAGGTTACAAATTTACACAAAATGATACAATTAATAATTGATAACCGATTCAGACAGGGCATACCATAATGCCCACTCACGTACTCATAACTGCTACTCCCAGATCAGTGAATTTTTTCTTAAATCAGAGGTGAATCACTGCTGCTCTCATGCCATCAATAAAACAAAATGCCAAAAAGAAGAGGCTGGAGAGAACGAAGGCTGGCTGCCAGCAATGGGCTTGATGCTAGTGTGCTGGATGTTATGTGCTTGTGACACGTTTCCTCTGCATAAACGCAGGAAAAATTAAAACTATTAAAATAAATAGCTCTGGGTCAACAAACATCTATAACCCCAATAGACAAATCAGTCCATTTAAAATCCCTTAATATGCTCACCAAGAGAATGGAATGAGCATAGCTAGAAAAAGCATGTAGCAGAAAAAAGATGGTCGTTCATATTTCCTTAGTAAACTGATTAAGAAGAACTGAATCTTGTTGATCGGTAGCTGACTGACCCAGAAGCTTTGGGGTATGTGCTTCTACCCACAAGCCTCTCTTTGACTTCCCAGAGCACGAAAACCTACTTCCTGGAAGGAGGACAAGATACTTAGCTGCTACTGGCAAATCATCTGCAGGGACTAAAGTGATCTTCTCTTCTCTAATAAAGTTTACCTGGTTTGAAATGGAAGCACTAAGGAGATTGATCTTCAGGGTCCCTCATCCCCCTTGTAACCTGGAGTTGACTTTTTTTTTTTCAATTAGAAGGCAGAGATGGGAAAAGGGACTGGAAGGTTGGGTATCAGCTAGCCTAGAGCATGTAGCACAGATATAGAACGAGAAAAAGAGACCCTGGCTCAAAGCAAAGGGGAAGAAGAGAACCAAAATCCAGAAAGTTACCCGTTGTCATCTACTTTATTATACATGCAGTGACACATGCTTACTTCCTAGCTTCCCCTCCTCTCTCTCTCTCTCTCTCTCTCTCTCCCCCCCTCCCTCCCTCCCTCCCTCCCTCCCTCCCTCCCTCACACACAGGAACACACACACACACATAATAAAGGATGTATAAATAGTGAGTAGCAAAAACTAAGACTTGAACCTAGTTCTAGTCACTCCACAGCTGGTTGACAAAGTATTAATTTCACTCTAACCTCCCATGCTGTGTTATTGGAACATAAAATGCCACTTGAAGGCAGGTGTCAGAAGACATTTCTGATCACTGCTGTCATTGGGGCCTTCATTACTGAGTTAAGCTTAGTCCAGTGCATGTGTTTAATTAATATCTGATAATGAACTTCTGCCGAGGACACTTGATTTTGAGAACTGGCACCTCTATCTCCTTTTCCTCTTGCCTCCATTCCCAATGTCTGGTTAGATATTCTTTTCACTTCATGATTTTTGGCTTTGTTTTCCCTCTGCCATGGAGATCTCCTGTTTCTCAAAACGGAATTCTTCACCCTACTACCAGCATTCCTCCTTGTTCAACCTCTCCGAGCCACCTCATCTCCATGCCAAGAATCTTGATCTTCTGTGGTCCCCAGTCAAGATCTCTAAGCTCCATCCTATAAGAGGGGGCTATTTAGACTAGATGAAGGCTCCAATATTCTCAGAACCATTAAAAATACTTGGCATTTGGTGTAAGTTTCTACTTGGCAAAAAATCTTCTCATTTGTGTGTTTACAGCAACAGTTAGAGTTAATAAGGCATTTCAATGTCTAAACTGTTTGATTGTCATAAAGGTAAAACAGCACACCATTTACTATTTAATTGAGGGGGTATATACTACTTTCTAGTTTCCTTCTTTAGTAGCATTGGGAGGGAAAATGAAGAAATGACTCGAAGAATACACAACTACACTAGAAGGAAAGGGTGAGACACAAATATGCCACTTATCTCTTAGCTATGACCCAAGAGCTTTTTATATAATTACATATTTACAGAAAGGTGTTTTACCGTGAAATATGATAAAATTTGATTCAGAAAGAAAATAAGTTTAATAGATAGACCCTTCCAATCCTAATATTTCTAAAATCTTCAGTTGCCTGGAGATCCTTTTATCTCTGAAAGAACATTTCTGAACACAATGTCTCATCTGCTGAGAATGTGCTTTATCCTCTCAACTTTAGGGTTGTATACTATGCAACCACCCCACATCCTTATATCTGGTGTGGAAATCACATCAAGCAATTGCAGAAACGCTCTGATTCACGTAGGCAGGACTTCTTACTTGGTTTTTCTAGCCACTCGACCTCCTGCAGACTTCTTCTGATTACTGTCACTATAGATTGCTTTTCCTGGGGACCTCAGTAATGATTGCAGCAAAATGTGAGTTGGGAATGTTTCCTGTTCCATAATAATCAGGCTTGATGGTGACCAACCTTGAACTCTCAGTGACCCGGGACTAGCGGTTAAAGAAGAGGTATGAGAGTTAACACGTGTATGTGTATATGTGTCTATCTGTCTCTCTGTGTGTGTCTGTCTGTCTGTCTCTGTGTGTATGTGTGTCTGTATCTGTGTGTATGTGTTTCTGTCTATCTCTGTGTGTCTGTTTTCCTATGTCTGTGTATGTGAATGTTTATGTGCATTCATGTGTGCTGTATATGTGTATGTGTATCTGTATGTGTGTGTCTGTCTGTCTCTCTGCATTTGTCTGCCTGGCTCTCTGTATCTGTCTGTCATTCTCTGTATGTGTATATGTGTCTGTCTGTCTGTCTATTTGTCTATGTGTGTGTCTATCTGTTTCTACGTCTGTCTGTCTGCCTGTGTCTGTGTATGTTTGAATCTGTATGTGCATGCATTCCTGCATGCATATGTGTATATGAGTCTGTCTGTGTGACACACACACACACACATACACAGAGAGAGAGAGATTTAGTTAGAGACAGAGAGGGAGAAGGGGAAGGTGGTAAGGGCAGTGGCAAGGATGCAGAAATAAACAGTGCATGAAAGTAAAACAATTCAGGCCTATGGATAGTCAGTGTTACTAAGGAAAAACAAAAACAAAGTCAGGCAGACAACAACCACACCTTCCCTAAAGCATTTTCGATGAAATAGCACCTCTACTCTACATGCTTCAGACTCCTGCAACCTGAAGCCCCAATCATCCCTCCATGGCTGAAGTTCAGTTGCTACCTTGGACTGTGGAGTTTGGATCCTTCTACATTACTTTAAATGTGACTTCTGAAATTTGGGTGGACATTTTAATAATTCCACAGAATTTCCCCAAAGTGTCCAAGGGCTCCAGCTAAACCTCTCTCTGCCTTTAGACCCCCAGTAGCTGCAATCAAGCTAGGAGTTACTCTGGTGATGGCTGAGGTGCAAAGGCCTTTGTGAATTGCCTCAGTGCACTTACTGGCTTAGTTCCCTTCTGCACGTTGTATTTCAACAGCAGTTCAGTTTGGAAGTTTCTGTTCCCTTGACTCTGAGACTATTTTTATATCTCCCTCAAATCTCTCCCTGATTCCCCTCCTTTGAAAAGGATCCTTATAAATCCTATCATAATGGCAGGAATGTAAGAAAGTGCCAGGGTAGAAAGGGATTGGACAGCACATGGGCCTACAGCTGTTACCATTTAGGATCAGAAAGCTGGCGACATTTTTAAAAAAGAAAGCCACACTGCCATCTGTCTAACATATATATCTTATGTACATTTTAACAATCTGTCTTAACAAGCCATTTCATGCATTCACACTAATAAATACTTACCTGACTAACTATGTCTCTGTCACTGTCTCTCTGTCTCTCTCTGTCTCTGTCTCTCTCTGTCTCTCTCTCTGTCTCTCTGTCTCTCTCTGTCTCTCTGTCTCTCTCTCTCTCCCCTCTGTGTGTGTGTATGTATGAAAGAGAAAGAGAGAGAGAGAGAGAGAGAGAGAGAGAGAGAGAGAGACTGTGTGTGTGTGTGTGTGTGTGTGTGTGTGTGAGAGAGAGAGAGAGAGAGAGAAACAGAGAGAGAGAGAGAGAGCAAGAGAGAGACAGAGAGAGGGAGAGAGAGACAGAGAGAGAGACAGAGAGAGAGACAGAGAGAGAGAGAGAGACAGAGAGAGAGAGAGAGAGAGAGAGAGAGAGAGAGAGAGAGAGAGAGACTGGAGCGCCAACCCAAGTCCTTTCACATGGTTGGCAAGCTCTCTACCCTTGACTTACATCTCCAATTCCAGAGTTAACTTTTTTAAAAAACTTAGTCCATTTTTTTTAAAACCAAACTCCATGAATCTTAGAACATAGGTCAACTGAAATGACCTCCTTATTTAATCACCAGGTCTTTATCCTTCTGGGCTCACAGCCAGTTTATATCATTAGATGATGAGAGGAAGGGAGAAGGGAGACTACAGACAAGTATCCAAGCAGTGTCTTATAGTGTGACACATGACCTCAACAGAGAAGGGCCAAGGGCTGAAGGTGCACAGGCAAGGGATCCTAAGTTGGACATGGGGAATAAAACAACGCTGTACAGAAGAAGCATCAGCATCCAAACTGAAAACATGAATGAAAAGCGATGTAGAGAGATGAAACCGTGCTTCAGCCACACACTTCAGACATGCAAGAGTTCCCAATGATTAGGCAAAAGGAATTAGTGTCACTTTGAAATTGAAACAGCATAGCATTCGGCTTCAAGCGATCAAGGTGAGCAGGGAAAAACCACTAAGGTTACTGATGTCAGGTTGTATTCATATTCTCTGTGCATTCCAGCACTAAATCTTTAAATGAGTCATCTCCCTCTGCTTACTTCTGCAATGTGAGGTCCTTAGTTAGGAATGGATGTTTTGACATCCCACCCATTCACCCAGCATGGAGAGTTCACAGTCCTGTGTCTTCATTAAATGGCTCAAACCCAGCAACACAAGTTCAACTCACCCATTGCCCTCTCTTTTATATGCCCCAACACTTACATCATTTACCAAGTTTCCCTTGGGGTCCTAACATCCCATGCTCCTTTCCTGACAGTATGCAACTGCCTGTGCCAGCATTCTTCCCAAAATTGTCTCTAGACATTCTCATTCTTTTTATACAAGTCTGCCATCTTTCAGGACTCAAATCAACGCCAGCTTCTCTAGGAAGTGCCCTAAGCAAAATCAACATCTTTTCCCCAATATTTCATGCCTGGCTCTCTTCTTCACAGTTTGTTCTTGAATGCTACATGTGTCTCAGTCTCTCAGTTTTACCACTCAGGGTCATCTCGTATGTACTTTGAAAAATACCAAGTACTTGTTAATATAAGAAAAATTATCCTTGACTGGAAATTCCACATACTGTATAGAATAGATCATCATAATTGTTTTAGATTCGTGATGATTGCACAGCACACAATCCCTAAATAGATGATCAAGTTATTTCCCAAGAGAGAACACACTTTTCTTGTTTGGGTCTGTGTTTTCAGTGTGTGATTCCAGCACATAGGATGTAAAGTACATTCATAAATATTTGCTAAGAATAGAAAAGGAAAACACAAATAGTGCCTTGTCTCCTGGCCTATGATACTTTTATCTCAAACCATAGGCATACATATATGTGTACACATACACACATACACACACACACACACACACACACACACACACACACACACACACACGGAGGTAGGGAGGAAAAGAGGAGGACAAAATCCCTTAATGCCTTTTAATTTTCTGTTAAGATTAAGTATAAACGAATGGAGCTTTCCTCCACCTTCCCCTTCTCTCATAAGAAAACGAACCTTCCTTAATTCCACCTAATTTCCTGCTAAGAACTCCTGAGTCAGTGAGGCCAGCAGTGGAGTGTCCAAACTTTCTTTTGTGGGTAGCCAAGAAAAAAACATGCAAGCTTTTTGTGGAGGATTTTTCACGCTGATGGGACTCAATAAGACAGAAAATTACTCTTGGATTTACCAGTGAACTCTGAACGGCACACAACATACCAATTAGAAATTACACATTTATGAAATTCAGTAAGTAACATATGGTCCTCCGAAATTCCTTTACTCCAGTTCACTGTTGCTTCTCCTCAAGCTAAATCAGTGGGTACCCTGTCACTAGAAAAACAATACAACTCCCTTTTACATCATGAGCAACCTTCTGCTTCTCTTCTAAATGGCTTCTGGATGTGTGAAAAGGCTCCTGTTGCAAGCCCATCATGGCTGAGGATATGCCCACTTCTCTTTCTACTAAGCTTGTGGCAAGGGAAGTATGATGTATTCCACAGGTTCTGCATCTGTTTCTAAGTTGGCTATGGGTCTAGGGAGGTCTAATCTGAAGTTATTTGATAGTTATTTCTAGATTCTTCACTGAAGTAGACACCACAGGATAGAGATCATTCTAAAAGCAGCATCTGGATAGGTCTGGGAGCCCTGCTTTTCCACATGATGGAGAAGACCAGCATGGGTCCAATAAACTGCCTCCCAGTTGTGGGAAATGGAAAATCAACTCACAGATTACAGCCAATTTAGCATCTGCCTTGGTGCCTTATAAGAACTTACTGATACAAGGATATTGACATTGTACCTTCTGGAAGCTTCCTTTTTCTTCTATCTATTTATAAACACAAAATGTTGGGAATTTATTATCAACAACAGCATTAAAATCATCCCGGTGTTTTAGACAGATGTGTAGTTGTCAGATGAATGTGATAACCACTACACTACAGAAACTTGGCTCAGATGTGTAGTTGTTACAACTTAGCTTCAAATGCACTGGGCAAATCAGCTTCATCACAAAAAGCTATACATTCTTATTAGGCCTGTTGTCCAGTTGGCTGATGGCCGACATTCTAACTTACAACAAAGTGTAGGATCTCCCTAAACTACTGATATTGCAGCTTACAACACACTGTCAGAAGAAAAAATATTTGACTGCTGAATATTATTGGCAAAAAAATCTTTAAAGATATTCTAAAGCCATGAGCTTTTTAAAAGAGCAAACAAAATGGCTGCCTCTCACTATAAAACAATCTCCTTTGTTTAAAACATGTATAATGCAATGCAATTGGGTCAGGGGTATCCATTCATGAATACTTCTGACAGATATTTGCTGACTGACTCCTCTGTGCTTGATCCTACACCAGATGTCAAAAAGATAAAATAACAATATTCAATGTCTGCTTCAGGGGAACAGTCAGTGGTGGACCTGCTCCTTTTTTTTCCTCCTGAGTTTAGGTAGAATGGGTAATAATGAGATACGTTTGTCTGGGTCAGGGTGATGGCCAAGAAGTTGTCGTGTCTTATGAGAAGAGACATGGATTGTGCATGTCAGAAACTACCTTTAGCTCTATGGATCTCTCTGGAGTGCCCAATCGCAGTTTCATGCTTATAGACCTTCAGCCAAATCTTTGAAACTTCAAGGCAACCAGACTGTGAATGGATGCATAGTCAGATCCTAAAATAACCCTTAAAACAATGGACATCCCTTTCTTGGATTAATCCCAGAAATAGGAAAAGGAAGCTGTTGGACTTATTTGTACCTTAAGGCAGCTGTTGGTTTTATTTTCCTTGTCATGTGGTGATGGAGGCTGGAGATTTGCCTGGAAAATGAGCTCTCTGACCACACAGTGACATCCACAGCTAAGCCAGATACTCCATTCCTCTTCTAAGCCACCTTCTCAAACAAAATCACCCACTTAAACTTCTGTCATAGGGTCTTGAAATGTGTTTTCATCTCTTCACCCTGCCGTGCACTTACCTGAGGACATCAGTCAGTCAATGACCCACTTAAAGAAAATATTTGCATAGAGTCCACTCTGATTAAAAAGTCATGCCAACAGAGTTTTCTATAGGCACTAGACTCATAAACCACTCTATGTTCAATTGGATCATCACCTGCAGTCTTCCATATTTCCTATTTACAGGTGAGGAAGCTGACATCCGGAAAGGAAATGAACGACCTGCACTCACAGAGATACTAAATGGTAACTTCACTACCAAGCAGACCCTGGGCTCCTTCCTCAAAAGCCATCTACTATTTCCCCTGCTCACAAATCCTTTGCAGCTTGAGTGCTTACAAGCCAGCTCTCCATCTGCATTATTTATAGAAAAGGGTTTTCTTGCTAACACCAGTCTTAAAGACAGAATACAGAGCAAAGGCTTGTTTGGAGAAGCACTCCTACATTATTCCTGAATGAAACTGAAAACTAAAAGACAAGGAACCTGACAGAAAAAGAGTTATATAGAAGCCAGAGGGCTTTGGATGATATATGAAGGCATTAATAGAAAAGTAGCTATTCACAGGGTTATGATTGATCATGTATTTAAAATAAACACAGTTGCTTTCCTTTACTTTGGCTCTGACAGCGGCTGAACTTTAGCACCATAATGGCCCACTGTTGTGTACATGGCAGGTGGCTGGTGCATAAATCCAAAAGAGTGGCAGACTGAAAGGCCAATATATGGACTCGATCTATGACATCGCATGCTCTGAATTTTTTGCAGAGAAACAAGTCAGTAGTGTCTGTGCTCTCAAGTCTCTGCTTTAGCTTCATGGAAAAGTCCAAGTGCAATTAAAATGTAATTGTTGCAATTCCTCACGGGGCACATCTGTCTATAGTGAGGAAGGAGCCTTCATTTCCTAAACTGTATAGTTGCAAAACTGTCTTCCTGGA
>NW_021604646.1:1024740-1029354 GCF_004785775.1 Grammomys surdaster | reverse complement strand
TATATAATAACTCAAGTCACCATAGTGCCAGCAGAAAGTTTGGGGGATGTAAACATATATTTCTTAAACTGGTTCATACTTTTATGTACAACTACTCATTTCTTCAATGTAGAAACCCAGTAGAACTTCAGATGATTTTATGATCACCACTTCAACTAGTGGTTTCTATTTAGAACATACATAAGGTAGGAGGGGCAGCCAAATGAAAAACAAGTCTTTGTTAAAACTCTATACATGCACTGAGTAGATTTGAGGAGAAGTAAATCGACCTGAGATTTGTAATTGAGTCTACACATCGTCACATTCACCATCACTGTGTTCAGATAGACAAACCAAGATCCAGGGTTGTAGAGATGGTTCAGTTGGTAATATGCTTGCATGTAAACATGAATATGTGAGTTGAGATAGCCACACAAACATGAAAAACAAAAAACCTGTACATGATAGGACATTCCTGTAATCTGAGATCTGTAGAGGTAAAAAAAAGCCAAATCAGTATGCTCCAGATTCAATGAAAGACATTTCTCAATAATAATAATAATAATAATAATAATAATAATTTATAAGGTTAAAATCAATTGGGGAAAACACCTAAAATTGATCCCATTGGTCTGTATTCATGCACACATATGCATTAACATTCATATATGAACACACACATGCACACATACAGTTTCTCCACCACAGTAGCCCATGTCACCACCACCATACCAAAAGCAACAAAGAGAAAAACAAGGTTCAGATGGGCCAAGACTTGTCCTTCATTGACTTCAAGCCTGTATGTGCAACCCTCTATTTTACTGACACAAGAACAGTCTTCAGCCTAATGTCATTGCAACTCTACAGCCTTCATCATCAGACAAAACCTTAGGCAACATTACCAACTGGTCAAAATATGATGCAACTTTTATTCTGATTCTGTATGTACTCTGACCTCTAGTTTCATTATCTGGATAAATATGATTTAAGCTTTACTTTAAATAAAAGTTGAAAGAAAAACAACAACAACAATAAACTTAAAGATTGAGACCAAAGTGCTTTAATTTCTGTGGTCGCTAACCACACTTATGTGAAAATATTTCCATAGAGAGGATAAGCATTAGAAATTATCTCAGTGGCTTCCAGGGATCTCCAGGGTTTCAGTTTTTATTGAAAATCATTCATTTCATTACTTTTTTCATCAATGTCACATAAAATAAATACTAATAAAGTATTCTTTGTGTTGTCCTTTGACTATATCATGATGAGATAGGTAATGATGAAACTCCCCACAGGATCCTGGCCTCTGCCCAGCATCTCCCTTGCTTGTATAGTGTTTGGTGTTTCCATAGAGCAATGTGAACTGGCCCGTCATTGACTTACATTTTTACTCATGGATCCTGGTGGATATCTACAGCATGCCAGATGCCTAAGACAAGACCTTCTTTGTCTCCAAGAGAGTCTAAGGGAGTCCAAAATAGACCTCACACAGAAGCAATCAGAAATGAATGAAATCATGTGAGCTTCAAGAAGAGAACAGTCTCCATTGCAGGCTTCTCAAAAGAACCTGTGAGAATAAGTAAGAACTATGCAGAAGAGGGAAGCAGTGGAAAACATGAGGTCATAAAATCAGCACAAGCCAGTGAATGAGGTTGACTATGACTTGGGAGAAAGTGGGCTAAGAATGAAGAGAGGTGAGAGCTGAACTCATTTCTTGGAGAGATTTATCAATCAGCTGTATTGAGAAGTTTAAGAACCCCTGTATATATTTTGAGACGATGAATATAAAGACCTTTCTCATGAATGTGGAGGAGGATTAAATATAAGTTATAAAGAGGTTGGCTGACTGGAGGCTCAAGTGTCTGTTTGCAATTATTTTGGATCCTTGTACTCATGAGAGAGAATCAGAACAGCACCCAGATCAGTGAACTACCTAAGAGATCAGCCAATTCACAGACTGTTCAAAATCTGTTTGCATTGGCGCTTTCAAGCCCCTGGGTGTACAGCCTTGTGAGGCCGACAACTGGAATAGCTTGAAACACATAAGTGTGCCTCCCTCCCTCCCTCCCTACACATTTTGAGTTTGTATTTTGCTTCTGAGTGTAGAATAAGGAGCAAAAGTGGCTCACAAATAATCAGTGGAATGGCATTTTAGTGTCCTGCTATGTTCTACTTTCATGTTTTAATAAACTTAAGCATGAACACAACTCAGTGTTATTAAAAATGAAGCTGCATATGGCTGTTTCTTCCCAGTCATCCAATAAAAGTGCTTCCCTCTGTTACTTCAAAAGTATTAAAAGCTAATTGTTTTGCTATTCAATTAAGGCCTACATGTGCAGGAATGTTTGTGTCCATATGCATCCCCAAGAAACTTTCATTTTCACGGTGCCATGGCTCTCCCTTGGGTGGCAGTTTTCCATCTGATAGTGACTAATGCTAATTCAAGTCCATCTCTGGTGAGCAGTTGGCAGAGGCTGGGTAAAACTCTGAGAACAAAGTGCCTGGGATTTTATCAGCAAAGGGATGGGAGTAGATAAAAGCAAGAGGAAGAAAAGGATGCCATTTCTTGTAACCTGATTAGATTGAAGGAGATAAAGTGGCTTTGATTTAAGGATAAAGGAAATGATACTGTAATGAACTCTAGGATTTCGTATGAGGGTTTTGGCCATTTTTACCAAGAGAACAAGCAAAATCAATGTAACCAAAGAGCTGATTATTTCTCTTCCTGGATTATGCAAGGTAGTTAGTTCTGAAAGCAAGGAGACAAATTGGAGTGAGGTGTAGGAGAAAATGATAAGGCCAATCTCAGTTAGAACCAGTTCTCCTTCTGCTTTATCTACTCCCAGAAAAAAATGCAAATGAAATCACCTGTCACTTCTTTCAGATCAGTCTGCCTCTGGAGGAGGTAAATTCTCCCTGGTCTCCTTTTTCCCTCACACACTTCAGTCTACAACAAGCCAAATTCTTGGTTTGTGTCACTTCCATTTGCTATTTCCACTTGCCAATTCCTCTGGGAATTAGATTCTCACACATGTACCTCAAAAGGAGTATGGGGTATACAAATGCATTTCCACCAATTTCAAATCAAAATGTTTCTTTATGAGATGGCAGCTTATCAAGAGCCACACTATTTCATCAATCCAGTCATCAAGAATGAATCAGTAGGTCCCCAATCCACTTTAAAATCTCTCTGGCACATGAAGGCAAGACAAAGATGTCCTCCTTGGTGAGATCCAGGATATTTCCTCCAAACCAATTCCCATTGTACTTTATCATATTTACTCATTTATGTCAGTCTACCTACAAAATCATAGCAGACCAAGTCTAAATTGCTCACCTTCCTTTTCTTCACAGCAGGCTACAGGCTGGCATAGAACTTAAGGACAATGTCCTCCATTTGTTCTTTCAATAAGTCAAGAGGTTATCTACCATGAACCAGGTACTAGGATAAACTCATGACCCCTAGTAACATCCAAAGCTGTGGCCTTACAGAGCACATACTCTCAAGGGAGAGCTGAATGAACACATAGCAATAAAGATTGCTAAAAAGAAAAAAGAAAAGGGAGTAAGCATTGTGAGAAGAGAGACTAAAAGAGAGGGCTTCCCTCAGCTCAGGGTTAGGAAAGTGGTCCTGATAAATTGACATTGCAGTGATGCTAGAGGAGTAGGAAGGACCTGGATAGAGTAAGGGACAGCACTCCTGGAACTACAGAATTCCTGGTAAGGCAGGATTTGGCATATCTCTCTTTACTGAGACTGTTCTGAGAGTCTACCAGAGACTAGGTGGCTCTGTAAAGAGAGAGCTATGTTCTCACAATTCTAGGTGGTAGAATTCCAAAGTCAAAGTATTGTTAGGGTTGTTGAGGCCCTCTCTTGAGCTAAAGGATATCCATCTCCGTGAATTATTAGTTAGCCTTTCCACTATTTCTAGATTTTCTCTTTTATAAAGATATAGATCATATTGGATTAAGAACTACCCTAATGTCCTAGTTTTAACTTAGCTAATTTTCAAAAACCCTGTTTCCAAGTATGGATTTTGGAGGTAGACTTGGCTTTATGAATTTTAGAAGGACACAAGTCTGTCTGCAACACTTCTTAAGGGCCAAAGTAGTTGGATTCTCTAAGTGCTCGAGAGCCATTCATGTGTAATAAACCAGTCATTAGGCTTTTAAATCTGCTTTTAAACTAATGCTTTGAGGAAAGTATGGAGAATATCTTAGGATGGTAAAAATAGATGTGGTAAGACCAATTAAAAAGTGTTGTAGTGTCTAACCAAGAGAAGCAAATAGTCTGGGTATGGTGATCCTTCTAAATGCATCACTTGGGAGATGGGAGATAGATACAGGAAAATTCCAATTTAGAGACCAGCCAAGATTACATACATACATATGGCTATGCTCCAGTGGCAAAGGGATAGAAGTAGGGAGAGGGAGAAAAAAGAAATAGAGAGAGAGAGGGGGGGAAAGAAGGGGGAAGGGAGGGAAGGAGGGAGGGAGGGAGGGAGAGAGAGAGAGAGGGAGAGAGAGAGAGAATAATGGAGTGAAGTTTAAAAGAAGAGAACAGTATTATAGGTATAGGGATGGGATGGGATGGGATGGGATGGGATGGGATGGGATGGGATGGGATGGGATGGGA
>NW_021604646.1:1020921-1024730 GCF_004785775.1 Grammomys surdaster | reverse complement strand
GATGGGATGGGATGGGATGGGATGGGATGGGATGGGATGGGATGGGAGATAGCCATTAATGCACTAATATAAGAAAAGTCTGAATCAATAAACGTGTCAGTGTATAAGTAAAATGCACAGAATGAGAGAAGCTGATCTGGTAATCACTGTAAGAACCATGGCTTTGTTCTCAAGGTGATGAAATGATGAAAATCATCTATTTTTTTTCTGTCTAACCCTCTGAAGAAGA
The DNA here is from genome assembly GCF_004785775.1 of Grammomys surdaster. Lineage (NCBI taxonomy): Eukaryota > Metazoa > Chordata > Mammalia > Rodentia > Muridae > Grammomys > Grammomys surdaster. The sequence continues at coordinate 1,024,501 of NW_021604646.1, read as the reverse complement.
GTATTCCCAGCATAAAATGTGGACATAGTGGCCTTGAAGAGGGCCTCTTCTACTGTATGTAAGGGAAGGAACATTCAGGTTTTCCTGTTTAACCATGAGACCCTGGGTACTATGCATACATCAAGTAAGAAAGTGACAAGGACAAGGATCTGAGATCACTAGGTAGTATGTCTTACTAAGACCAACCAAAGGCCTAGATAATCTAATTGTCTATTCTTCTACTCCCTATGCAAACATTTCACTCTTTGAGTATTTCAGTATATAAATTCAACATTGATTTTTTTAACAAAATAATTTTATCTAATTGGGCTTGTGACATTAACCATAGTAATTATACTGTATATGTTCTTCATTCATTTCATTTATGGCTCCATAAGACAATAGATCCACTTCCTATGAGAGAGGCACAAATTACTGACTAAGTAGTAAAGTCAGGTGTCCAGAGAACTGTTCAATTTCAGCACTGGATGTGCCCTGTGACATGCAAGTCCACCAATCACTATCATTTATATCAACAGTCCCCTTGTAAAAAGTCATTTCCCAACCTATTTTACATCTTTCCTCCTCTACCCCCATACTCCTAGCCTTCCTCAGTTGCATATCGTTCTTTCTATAGGGCTGAGGCCTCATGACCTTTTTCTTTTCTAGTTCACTAATGTCATCCTCATTTGGTTTACATTTGAGCAATAATGTTGTTGAGACTTTATGGATGAAGCTTCTAATACAACTAGGAGACAAGTCACACAGCAAACTCCTTTATCCCCTGGATCTTATGATGTTTCTGCCCACCTCCCCTGCCCCAGCTTCTGCAATGTTTCTAGATCCTTAAGCGTAGGAGTGATCTGCAAATGTATTCACTGGGACTGGGCTCTACAATGCTTCCTTCTGACTAGTGGTGGTTTTTCTGTAATGATTATGTCTGTTACAAAGAAAGGTTTTCTTGATGAGAAGTAAAGACTACACTTACCATCCCGTATAATAACAAATGTCTATAGATTTTTGTTAAGAACTGCCTTTGTCATTGCTCATTGCTGTGAAAAGACATGATGACGAAGACAACACATAAGAGAAAGCATTTAATTAGGATCCAACGTTCACTTTCAGAGGCCAAGTCAATTATAATTATAGAAGAGAGTATGATGTCAGGCAGGAATGATGTTAAAGAAGTAGTTGAGAGCTACATCCTGATCTATAAGCAGAGAGAAAGAACCTCAACTTGGAATGGACTTTTGAGACCTCTAAGCCCACCCTCACTAATATACAATAGAGCTATACCTCCTAATCCTTTTAATTATAGGGAAGAATTCCACTTCCTGGTGACTAAGCATTCAAATATATATTTGTAGGCCATTCTTATTTAAATCACCACAGGGATTATATGGGTTTAGTAAATTAGTGGCTGTAGATTATTCTCATGGTGATTTGAATAATAATAACCCCAATAGGCTCATGTATTTGAATGCTTGGTCACCAGGATTAGCATTATTTGAAAGGGCTGAAAGGACTGGGTGGTATGGCCTTGTTCACTGGATGTGAGCTTTGAGATTAAAAAGGCCAGGCTAACAACCCCTGAGTCTGTTTATGCTGGAGGATCAGGATGTAGAACTCTCAACTACTTCTCTAGCACCATATCCTCCTGCCGCTGCCATGCTCCCCACTGTCATAATAATGATCTACCCTCTCACATTGTAAACAAATCCACAATTAAGTGCTTTCATTTATTAGAGTTTCCTTGGTAATGGTGTCTCTTAACAGTGACCAAGACATCCTCCAATAACCCTGAGTTAAGTACCATTGAGTAGTTGGCTAGGTTTTCTGTGCTAGGCACAGTCTGCTTCTCATTGTGCAGGTCTTAAGCCCAATTAGAAAGCAGGTGCTTACTACCAAAGTATTTGTGTTACCATGGCGCCCTTAGGGTTATAGTGCATACTGATCATTGATGTGGTTCATAGGTTTCACACATGGATATGACTGTTGGCAGTTTCCCTTCTTTAGAAGCTTGATGGCACCTTTTGTTACCATGAACTAGTCCTCAGCGAAGGGAAGGCTCAAGTCAGCTAAGTCTCAGGTACCTCCGAACCCGGTTTCTGAAGTGCATGGTGTCTTAAGCAATAAGCACTTAAATTCTACATTGGGATGTGGTAACCAAGGGCAACTGCAATAGGCTTTATGTTGTGTGAGTCTGTTGAACAACCCTGGTTGATAACTCAAAGGATAGCTTCTCACGCCTTGTATTAGTATTCTTTTCAATAGAAAGTTCATTAAAACTATATATGTATATTTATACATGGAGCTGAATGTATTGTAAGGGTTTTTTTTTTTCATAGTAACATTATTCCTTGTGGCTTTTTAAGACATCGTTATTTTGCCCATCTCTTCCCCTCTCCTCTATTTACTTCCTTTCCTGTTTCTAAGGATTCCTCCTTATTTTTTAATTTCCTCCCTAGCTACACCTACCTTCTCTGCCTTTGTCCTGAACGTTGTGAATTTTATATAAGCCAAAACTTGATCAGTTTTCCTTCTAACAGGACTTGATTCCCCATGAAGCATATTCTCCCCACCTTTCTGCTGGATGGTACGAACTTACCCCAGCAATGTCGACAGTCATATTTCTCAAAGCACTGATTCTGACTTTCAAACTGCACTTCTTTACCAGAACCTCATAAGACCTGGAACTTGCCTTAAAGGACAGACTCATTAGAGTATAGGATGTTCTTGGTGGTCCTGCACTATCAACAGGATAATATTCCAAAGTTTCTTGTGGTTGTCAAAAACCACAAATGGCACTGGAATCTCTCTCTCTCTCTCTCTCTCTCTCTCTCTCAATAGAGATAGATAGATAGATAGATAGATAGATAGATAGACAGATAGATAGACAGATAGAGATCCATATATTACATTCTTCCTATATACCTATTATCAAACTTTATGACTTAGGTACAGTAAAATATTAATAATAAAAGGTAATAAATGTTATAATTATAGTTGTCTCTTATACTAATAAAGTTATGTAAATATGTATACATTCTCTTCTTTCCTTAGAATGACTTTTGACATTGTCTTCTCTTTTCTTAAGCCAGTGTGAAATGATACAATATCCACATGATGAGCTGAAGTGACCCAGTGTCACAACGAAAGGGCTCCCTGAACACAGACACTGAATACTCCCACTTCAGATCTAGTTACCCAGATAAGACACAGGCTAATTACAAGGAGTTATATAGTATGGTTACTTGGACAAAGAGATGCCCTTTCTCCCTCCAGGACAGTAGTGAACACACAGTATGGAACAGCACAAGGTTCTATCATAGTACTCAGAATGTCCCATGGTTTAAAGCCAATAATTTGTATAATTTTCCATTAAATATTTTCAGACTCTGGTTAAACATGGGCCTGTTTAATGTAAGAAAACTGCAGAGAAGAGGCTAATAGTTAATGACCAATACAACTCCAATTAAATCATGGGCCTTGGTTACTCTGTGTCTTGAAGATCCAAGTCTATACTTCTCTCTCTCTCTCTCCCTCTCCCTCTCCCTCTCCCTCTCCCTCTCCCTCTCCCTCTCCCTCTCCCTCTCCCTCT